>NW_022589819.1:108425-343665 GCF_004348235.1 Phoca vitulina
CTCTCAAACAAATAAATAAAATCTTTAAAAAAAAAAAAAAAAAGATTTTATTTATTTGACAGAGAGAGAGACAGCCAGAGAGGGAACACAAAGTGGGGGGGAGGGGGAGCAGGAGAATCAGGCTTCCCACAGAGCAGGGAGCCCTATGCGGGGCTCGATCCCAGGACCCTGGGATCATGACCTGAGCCGAAGGCAGACGCTTAACGACTGAGCCACCCAGGCATCCCGATCAAAAATTCATTTAACTCACCTAACCTACCAAACACAACAGCTAAGTCTAGCCTACCTTAAGCATACCCAGAACACTTACATTAGCCTACACTTGGGCAAAATTATCTCACACAGGGACAATTTTATAATAAAGTGTTGAGAGACTCTTGGCTGGTTCAGTCAGAAGAGCATGTGACTCTTGATCTCGGGGTCATGAGTTTCAGCCCAATGCTGGGTGTAGAGATTACTTAAATAAAAACTTTTTAAAAAGTGTTAAATAAAATATGTAACTTCTTGAATACTATACTGAAAATGAAAAACAGGATAGTTGTATGGGTACAGAATGGTTGTAAGTGTATTGGTTGTTTACCCTCACAATTACACATCTGACTGAGAGCTGGGGCTCACTGTTGCTGCCCAGAATCACAAGAGAGTATTATACTACATCACTACTAGCCTGGGAAAAGATCAAAATTCAAAATTTGAATTATGCTTTCTACTGAATGTGCTAAAGTCAAAAAATTGGAAGTCAAACCATCATAAGTAGGGACCATCTGCATACTAGCAATGAACAAGTGGAAGTTGACAAAACTCTGATGAAAGAAATCGAAGAACCGAAACAAAGAGGCAAAGGATCTGTACTCAGAAAACTATAGAACACTCATGAAAGAAATTGAGGAAGACACAAAGAAATAGAAAAAATGTTCCATGCTCATGGATTGGAAGAACAAGTATTGTGAAAATGTCTATGTTACTTAGAGCAATCCATACATTCAATGCAATCCCTATCAAAATACCATCCATCTTTTTCACAGAAATGGAACAAATACTCCTAAAATTTGTATGGAACCAGAAAAGACCCCGGAATAGCTAAAGGAACGTTGAAAAAGAAAACCAAAGCTGTTGGCATCACAAGTCCAGACTTCAAGCTCTATGACAAAGCTGTCATCATCAAGACAGTATGGTACTGGCACAAAAACACATAGATCAATGGAACAGAATTGAGAACCCAGAAATGGACCCTCAACTCTATGGTCAACTAGTCTTCAACAAAGCAGGAAAGAATATCCAATGGAAAAGAGACAGTCTCTTCAATGAATGGTGTTGGGAAAACTGGACAGCCACATGCAAGAATGAAACTGGACCATTCTCTTACACCATACACAAAAATAGACAACTCAAAATGGATGAAAGACCTAAATGTGAGACAGGAATCCATCAAAATCCTAGAGGAGAACACAGGCAGCAACCTCTGTGATTTCAGCCACAGCAACTTCTTGCTAGACACATCTCCAAAGACAAGGGAAACAAAGGCAAAAATGAACTATTGGGACTTCTTCAGGATAAAAAGCTTTTGCACAGTATAGGAAACAGTCAACAAAACCAAAAGACAACCGACAAAATAGAAGATATTTGCAAATGACATATCAGATAAAGAGCTAGTATCCAAAGATCTATAAAGAACTTATCAGGGCGCCTGGGTGGCTCAGTTGGTTAAGCGACTGCCTTCGGCTCAGGTCATGATCCTGGAGTCCCGGGATCGAGTCCCGCATCGGGCTCCCTGCTCAGCAGGGAGTCTGCTTCTCCCTCTCCCGCTCCCCACTCTTGTGCTCTCTCTCTCAGATAAATAAATAAAATCTTTAAAAAAAAAAAAAAGAACTTATCAAACTCAACACCCAAAGAACAAAAAAAATCCAATTAAGAAATGGGCAGAAGATATGAACAAACATTTCTCCAAAGAAAATATAGAAATGGCCAAAAAACACATAAAAAAAAAATGTTCAATATCACTCAGCATCAGGGAAATACAAATCAAAACCACAATGAGATACCATCTCACACCAGTCAGAATGGCTAAAATTAACAAGTCAGGAAACAACAGATGTTGGCGAGGATGTGGAGAAAGGGGAACCCTCTTACACTGTTGATGGGAATGCAAGCTGGTATAGCCACTCTGGAAGACAGTATGGAGGTTCCTCAAAAAAATTGAAAATAGAGCTACCCTATGACCCAGCAATTGCACTATTGGGTATTTACCCCAAAGATACAAATGTAGTGATCCAAAGGGGCACATGCACCCCAATGTTTATAGTAGCAATGTCCACAACAGCCAAACTATGGAAAGAGCCCAGATGTCCATCGACAGATGAATGGGTAAAGAAGATGTGGTATAGATATACAATGGAATATTATGCAGCCATAAAAAAAAAAGAAATCTTGCCATTTGCAATGACGTGGATGGAACTAGAGGGTATTGTGCTAAGTGAAATAGTCAATCAGAGAAAGACAATTATCATATGATTTCACTCATATGTGGAATTTAAGAAACAAAACAGAGGAGCATAGGGGAAGAGAGAAAAAATAAAACAAGATGAAATCAGAGAGGGAGACAAACTATAAGAGACTCAATCATAGGGAACAAACTGAGGGTTGCTGCAGGGGAGGGGGGTAGAGGGATGGGGTCACTGGGTGATGGACATTAAGGAGGGCACGTGATGTTATGAGCACTGGATATTATGTAAGACTGATGAATCACTGACCTCTACCTCTGAAACTAATAATATGTTATATGTTAATTGAATTTAAATAAAAAATTAAAAATTAAAAAAATAAATCAAAGAACTAAATAAATGAAAAGAGATTTCATACTCATGGATAGGAAGACTTGATATTGTCAAGACGTCAGTTCTTCCCAACTTGATCTTTAAATTCAACTCAATCCCAGGGCGCCTGGGGGGCTCAGTTGTTAAGCGTTTGCTTTCGGCTCAGGTCATGATCCCAGGGTCCTGGGATCGAGCCCCGCATCAGGCTTTCTGCTCCACGGGAAGCCTGCTTCTCTCCCCCTCCCCCTGCTTGCGTTCCCTCTCTCGCTGTGTGTCTCTCTGTGTCAAATAAATAAATAAAATCTTAACAAAAAAAAAATTCAACTCAATCCCATTCAAAATCTCAGCAAGTTATTTTGTAGATATTGACAAAGTGATTCCAAAGTTTGTATGAAGAGGCAAAAGAGCCCGTATAGCCAGTCTACCATAAGAACACAGAGTTAGAGGATTGATACTACCTGACTTCAAGACTTATTATAAAGCTATAGTAATCAAGACAGTGTAGGAGCCTGGGTGGCTCAGTCAGTTAAGCATCTGGCTTTGGCTCAGGTCATGATCCCAGGGTCCTGGGATCGAGCCCTGCGTTGGGCTCCTTGCACAGCAGAGAGCCTGCTTCTCCCTCTCCCACCAGCTTGTGCTCGCTCATGCTCTATGTCACTCTCTTTGTCTCTCTCTCAAATAAATAAATAAGATGTAAAAAAAGAAAAAAGAAAAAAACAAAGACAGTGTATACAGTACTGGTGAAAAAACAAGTAGATCAATAGAACAGAATAGAGAACCCAGAAATAGACCCCACATAAATACAGTCAACTGATTTTTGTCATGGAAGCAAAGGCCTTATCATGGAGAAAAGGTAGTCTTTCAACAAACAGTGCTGGAACAAGTAGACATCCACATGGAAAAAAAAAAGTGAAATGAGAAAGCTCTCTTGAAAGGTTACCGTGAAGGTCACCTATGACAAGAACAAAAATTGCCCAGCAGGTTCAGTGGACTTCAATATTCCTAGGTACCCATCTCCACAAGAGTGTCATATGAAGGGTACAGTAATTTATGTCAGTCACCTCAGTCCTGCCAATCCACTGGGTAGGATGTAGTGTCAGCACATTGGCCTCAGGAAGCTCTGCAGCCCTTTGACCTTGTGGATGATGTTTCCCATAATCCTCTGCTTGTCTCTGGCTGTAAACTAGGCTTGTCCTGCAGAAGCCAGGCCCAACTCTCATTTGATTAAGTGTCTATTAGACATAAAGCCTTTTCTTAAAAGGGGGGGAAAAAAGACTCTATTAAGACACTGTGAGAGGAATGCCTGGATGGCTCAGTCAGTTAAGCATCTGTCTTCAGCTCAGGTCATGATCTCAGGGTCCTGGGATGAGCCCCGCATCTGAGAGTTGGCTTCTCCCTCTCCCTTTGCCCCTCCCCCCACCTCGTGCTCTCTCACAAATGAATAAAAAAATCTTTAAAAAAAAAGAGAGACAAAAGATACCCAGGAGTAACAAAAACATATGTAACATGAAATTAAGCAAACTGGTTTACACGTGTTTATCTTCATTCCTTCATTTCCATGATTATGAGATCCAAAACACATTCAATAGATTTGAACTGACTCAAAGGTCAGCCTTTCCTTTATATCAATTCTCACAGATGAACAAAACCCCAATCCATAGACTCTATTTTAACTTAGGTTTAAGACTACCCACTATAAATTATTGGGAGAGTAGTCCATTTTGGAGTTCATAACCTAAAATAGAAACTCAGATGGTAGAAATGCCTAGTTTTCAGGAAGGATACTTTGTTATTTGTGCATCATTTAGATTGTCTTACATAAGTTTCATTTGCTGTATTTTCTTAATGGCTACAAATCTTGCTTTTAATTTATCAATGTGGTGGGTTTAGCTTCAATATTAGTTGCTTGTCATCTGTTTAACCTTATACTGGATAGTTTCCCACAACCATAACATTAGCTTGGGCCTCTTATGTTCCAGTAATTAAGACTTTAAGCCATGCATATACTGCAAGTCAAATATGAATTGTGCAAAGACTATCGCTGAGAAACATGAGGAAGCTTCTCTTCCAAAACGTTAACGAAGTTTAGGTTCTTTTTCCACTGAAAAGTGAGAACATGTCAGCTAATGAGGAATGTGGGGTGTTTGGCCTCATCTAAAGGTGCTTCAGCAACACCTCCCCCCCAAGTCTGAGAGCCACTGACCTCCAGGAAGATCACCCTCCCTGGTTCCTGGATCCCCATGCTATGGCAGAGGCCATCTTCCCTCCAAATTCAGCATGATGTCACAAAGATAGTGAGCTGGTTAGCAACTGTCCACTCTCCAGCCATCTTGTTTTCTGAGATACTTTTTCTGAGGGTCTACCTTTTTCCCAGATGATCAAAACTGGGACCATCCACTCCGAGCCACCTCTGCCCACTGGGATGTAGCGGTGCTCTCCAGCCACAGGACATTTCAGGACATACTGCAGGAAGGCCACCTGTACACGAGGCTCACACCACACATTTAAAGTGAGGGCTCACGAGTTCAACAAAGCTTGAAACCTGTTACCAGTGTCACGTTCTTTTCAGGAGCCAAGGGTACAATGACACAACAGTGCCCTGAACTAACAGAGAATGCAAACCCCTACAAACATGCAATGCAGACAAGAAGGAATGTCGTTATGGGCCAGCGAGAAGGGAAAAAAACGGAAATAAAGGGGTAATCAATACTTGAGCCAGGTCAATGGCTGAGCTTTCAAGTCAGGTGGACCTGGACATGAATCCTCCAGGCTTTTCCACCAACCAGTTATGGACCTTGAGTCCTGAGTGAAACCCTTCTGAGCCAGTTTCCTGCACACCAGCAATGTAACTTGTACCTTGCAGAATTGAGAAATGAGAAAAGACATAGTGCTAAGAAAAACAGACACTAAGACGTAGGCTGGGCACCAGTGTTTTTTTTTTTTTAAGATTTTATTTATATGACAGAGAAAGACACAGTGAGAGAGGGAACACAAGCAGGAGGAGTGGGAAAGGGAGAAGCAGGCTTCCTGCTGAGCAGGGAGCCCGATGCGGGGCTCAATCCCAGGACTCTGGGATCACGACCTGAGCCGAAGGCAGACACTTAACGACTGAGCCACCCAGGCGCCCCTGGGCACCAGTCTTCTAAAGCAAGTTCTGCCTGGGGCACCTGGGTGCCTCTGTTGGTTAAGCATCTGCCTTCAGCTCAGGTCATGATCCCAGGATCCTGGGAAGGAGGCCCATGTCTGGCTTCCTGCTCAGTGGGGAACCTGCTTCTCCCTCTCCCCCCTGCTCTTGCTCTAAAATAAATAAAATCTTTAAAAATAAAGGAAGTTCTGCCTCAACTGGCAGAACTTTTTCACATCAGGAAGACTCTGTCTGGGGCCAGGTTGGGAGGGAGGTAAAGGTAGGGGCAGGGCCCTGGGCAGGGCCAGTCACTGAAGCGAGGCCAAGGCCTGGAGGGAAGGAGCCAGTTCCTGGTGGCTGTTGGGCAGTTCAGACAGCTCGCTGCTACACCAGCCATGGTACTCCCTCTGCCCTGGCTCTCATGTTGCTGCCGTCGCCTCCTCCTGCCTTCCTGGCCCCCGGGCCCCCAT
Organism: Phoca vitulina; assembly: GCF_004348235.1. NCBI lineage: Eukaryota > Metazoa > Chordata > Mammalia > Carnivora > Phocidae > Phoca > Phoca vitulina. The sequence goes on from NW_022589819.1 coordinate 114,833, forward strand.
GGCTCCTGGAGGTGCTGCTCCCAGAGCCCCAAGACAAGCACACAAGAGCTGACCAGCTCCACATGCAGTGGGAAGATAAGGTCATCCCCAAGGGTAAGTGGCACCGAGAGCGGGGGCAGAGGGTAGGGGGGAGGAGGGGGTAGTAATCCCTTTAATCTTGTGTCACAGGCCTGCTCCAAGTAGATACCCCCCCCACCCCCAGAGCTCTTGGCCTAGTTCCAACTCCTAGATCCCCAGCACCTTCCCCACCCCCACCCCTCTCTAGACCTTAGGGCTCCCTCTCCCCACAGCCCTCCCTCCCTGCAGAGTCCATGAAGTCCTTGGACAGGAATTTCCCCTAACAGTTAATTATTTCTTAGTGGGGGGAGGGACAGCCAGTCCTCTCCTCTCCATATCCTCCCTTGTACAAGGAGTCCAGTTATAACCCCTGAGCAGCAAACTGCCCCCCCCCAAGGGTCTTATGCCTAAGACCAGAAGCTACCTTGGCTTCACAGTACAGATGACCTTAATACAACAGGGTTTAAAGGTTTAAACTTGAGAGGCAGAACGCCTGACTTCCAGCAAGCCTCAGCCCCCTGCCTGGGCTGATGCTCCCTCCCCTCTGCCCCCCTCACTCAGGGTCCCAGGCCCCGCCCCACAGCTGAGCTGGCCCAAGCCGAGGAGTTGCTGGAGCAGCAGCTGGAGCTGTACCAGGCCCTACTGGAAGGGCAAGAAGGGGCTTGGGAAGCCCAGGCCCTGGTGCTCAAGATCCAGAAGCTGAAGGAACAGATGAGGAGACACCGAGAGAGCCTAGGAGACGCCTAAGCTTTCCACCAGTTCCCACTTTACCTTCTAACACTGGAAACACTACATACCACCCACACTGGGCCTCTGGGTCAGAAACATCCCAGCCCCTCCCAGGCCACTAAGAAAAATGTAAGTAGCAAGGAGCCATGGCCTCTGCATTCTTAGTCACATCGCCCTCCCCTCTAACCTGGGCCCCACAGAAGGGCACACAGTCTTTACAGAAATATACACTGAATCATGGCCTAACCTCACCCTAAATCCAATAAAGGGATGGAGCACTTACAGACACCACAGACGCATACGTTTTTTAGTTTTGTTAAAAAAAATTCAGACAATTCAGGAAATACGGGTTTAGGAGCGGTGGTGATGCAAAAGGGGGGAAGCCATGGGGTGGGGGTGGGGGTCGTCAGGGCTAGGTGGCAGTAGTGTCTCCTTCACCCCATGCCTGCTGTCATCTCCTGAAGAGGGACAGACCGTCACGTTCCAAAATGGGTGGGTGAGTCCTCTACCGCGTCTGTTCAACTGGAGGGAAAACATGGCACAATTAGGACAAGACATGGAAAAGGCAGGGCTGACAGAAACACCACCCACCCCCATACATGCAGAGGTCTGTAGTTTGTGGGTGCAGAGGATAAGCTGGGGGTGGGGAAAGATAGTTTGTCAAGAGAAAGAGACCTACAGGTCAACTAAACATCCCAACAGGGGCATCAAGATCAGGGGCACACAAACTTGCTAAGTGCCTCTTACGCACCAGAGACTTTATGTACATGAGATTCAAGACAAACACACTAGGGAACAAGGAGACTCTGAAGAGTTGAGAAGACAGTTTCCTGAGATCCATACTCACTGTAGGAGGAAATGTCTATCTCATCAGGCAGCTCACTAATATTGACTTCAAAGCGATCCTGCACGTCATTGAGGATCTTGGCATCATTTTCATCCGACACAAACGTGATGGCCAAGCCCTTGGTGCCAAACCGACCTGCTCGGGCCACCTGGAAGGAGACAGAGGGTAGCACTGGGAAGACCCCAAAATAGGAAGACACCCAAAGGAGGGATGAAAAAGGTATGAAGACACAGAAAATCAGGCAGCAGCAGGGGACAGTGGGATGCCCGTGTAGGTGTGGAGCTTACCCGATGCAGGTAGGTGTCGGAATCCTCAGGCATGTCATAGTTGAAGGCAATGTTCACCCGCTCAATATCCATGCCTCGGCCAAATAGGTTGGTAGCCACAAGAATTCGTCGTTGAAAATCTTTAAATTGCTGATACCGAGAAAGCCTTTGTGAAATTAGAAAAATGTTGAGTCCCTTTGCTCAATGGTCTCTTTTCCTTCCCAAGGACAAAAAACATCTTTCCACCTCTGACTCACCTCTCCTCCTGGGGCATCCCTCGGTGGATGGCAATGGCTGGGAAGTTCTGCTCCACCAGGAGCTGGGCCAAGGCAATGCAACGCTGCACAGACTTCACAAAGATCACCACCTGGGTGTGTGACAGGCGATGTGGGTACATGTGGGATATGTGAGAGATTATGTGCGAGAAGAGTGTTCAGTAACTACACTCTTCCAAAGAAATTCCTCCTAATCCCCATCACATATTCCTCTTCTGTTCTAAATACAACTTAGCCTTTCTTACTCAGCTCTGATTTTTCCTGAGCAGACATGCTACAGAGAAGGTACAGAGAATAGTAACCAAAACTACCAGGTATGTTAGGAGACAAGAGGCTAATGGTAAAAATGAGCAAGTGCTAAAAAGTCAAACTAAAGTCTGGAAAGATCTTGACCAGTATTTCCTGCTCATCAGAAACACGCATAAGCAACCTACCTTTAAGTTTTTGGTGCAAATAAACCACCCAACAGGTTAGGTTATGGAACACTTCTTCTCGGTAAATAGCATGAGAAGAAACAAATTTAAGAACCTAGCAAACCCAAGATATTTTGGAACTTTTACCAGCTTATGAAATCCCCTCTTCTTTATTGAGCTTTTTCTTTACTAAACACCTGGCTGTGACAGCCATGGAACAGAAAAGCAGCTCTCACCCTGTTTAAATTCTCATTTAAAAGAATTTCACTTAAAAGGCAATTTCTCCACCGTTCTCGAGAAGCTCACATCACATATGTCATGTCCTCAATAAAAGGGTACTTAACCAGGTTTCTGCTACAGTTGGAGACGTGCTCATCCCCCTACTGGACCTTGAACAACTGACCTGATTGAACTCAAGGACATCGAGAAGGTCAAAGAGCTTCCGGTTCTTCTCGTTGTCCTTCAGTTTCACGTAGTACTGCTGCAACCCATGCAGCGTCAGCTTCGTCTCATCATCCACGAAGATCTCCATTGGCTGGGGGGGGAGGGGGAGTAGGGGGTGGGGAACGGGAGGAGGGCAGAGTGGGGGGGTTAAACCTGGGGGGGTGGAGGAACTTATCTCCAATACACCCCATGGGGGGATGGGGAGAAGAGAAGACTGAAAACCCCACCACACCCCCAAAAATACCCCCATTTTAATGTGGTCTCTTCCACATTAGCTCTAATTTCCTTCCTATCAGATGAGTTTTAAGACTGCCCAACCTCAAACTGTCATGGGAAGGGAACTTTGCAGGGAGGAAAAGGAGGAGTGAGACCACCCAATGGCAAGAAGCCATTACCTCAAAGTGAGGTGGCAGAGGAAAGAAAACAATGGGAGATGATCCCCAAAGGGAGAATGTGATCCAAACGCCTGGGAATTGATGGGACAGGGTGACTCAAGGTCAGAGTAACTCCACCACAGCTGGTTGTAAAAATATAGGGGGAAGACAGGGATTGTTCCATTTGAGTATTCTCTCAACTAAGAGAATCAGGGGGTGCCTGGGTGGCTCAGTGGGTTAAGCGTCTGCCTTCAGCTCAGGTCATGATCTCAGGGTCCTTGGATCAAGCCCCACGTCAGGCTCCCTCCTCAGTGGGGAGTCTGCTTCTCCCTCCCCCTCTGCCCCACCACCTACTTGTGCACGCACTCTCTAATAAATCTTTAAAAAAATTTTAAAAAACCCACTAAGAGAATCAGATCCACATCAGGAGGGTGGGTATCTGTTAAGATCAGAATGCTACAATGGATGGTCTCAAAACTGGCATGAAAGAGAAGCAAAAGTTACTCAAGGTGAGTAACAACTTGCCCTCAGACCACAAGGGAATTGTTTAGATGGCACCCACTGGACTCTGAACTAAGAGTCAAACCAACTATAGTGTTACAGGGACGGTACCAATAAATGGTGTTAAAAAACAAAATTCAGAGCAGCAGATACACATTCATCTTAAAAAACACACACACACATACACACACACAAAACCCTTGAAGGGGAGGAAGTAGCATAAAAAAATATAAATTGACACAAGACTCAACTCCTGAGTCCAAGTTTCCTAGCACTCTTCACTAACCTGGGGACGTAATTAATATCAACACCCAGGGTCCAAGATTTCAGGAAAGGATGTGTGGCACGGGAGAAAACCAGAAGCCCAATCCCAGAAAGCAGGGTAGCAAAGGCAGGCTTTTCAAAAAGAAGTTCCATGGCCTCCTTCAAATCTAATCTTAGCCCCAAGTATAGCTAAAAATAGTTAACACCCCATGGGAAAGAGCAGTACAGGATGGGGAAAGAATACACTGCACTGTTTATACAACAGGCCCCATCTAGCCCCAAACCCTAACACCCACCTGGTTACATCCAAGTGGAGCTCCTCACTTTACCTTTCCCATATCCCTCTCCTTTGAGTATTAAAAAATTGTTTTTAAAAAGAAAAAAAAAATCTACCCCCCCTTTCAGGACACCCCTCCCCCCAACACATATGGGGGGAAACGGGGAGCACGGCACGCCTTGGATTCAGGAAAAAAACCGGGAACAGAAAAAGAGGCTGGTTTGGTCCTCAGCTTCCTGGTCAGGTTTCCCCGCGGCCTCCGCTGCCGCCATCCACCGCTGGGTGCCGTCCGCATTTCCCCCGCCGCTCCACGGTGCTTCTCCGCTGCCGGCTCACATCAACCGAGATTCCAGATGGGTGCGAGGAGGTATGGACGGGAAGGAGTAAGGGATTGGGGACTGAGGTGCCAAAGGCCCCCACCCCTGGAGGTGGGGAGGGAGCGGATTCATTTGTGCTGTTTGCTCTTCTTTTGGACATGCCCTGCCATCTGTCTGTCCCTCTCTTGCTCTCCTGCCACCGGAAAAGTTATGAGTTTTGGGGAGCAGAAGGCTCCAACTGTCTGCTCGATGCCACCTTGAGGGTGCGTGGCTGTAAAGAGGTGTGTAGGAGACGATGGGTGGGTGGTAGGGCAGAAAATTCTGCCCTCCCCCAAAAAGGAAGAAGAGGTTCAAAAATGCTGTGATGATGGGGGAAAAAAAAAAAAAGGTCGAACACTACCCGCTCTCAAGTTAACCCGACCAAGTCTTCCGGAGTTTCCCTGGCGCCCGCGCAGACCCTAACACTAGCTGTCTCTGCCTCTGTGTGTCTCTTCAAGGAGTCATCACTCCCAGATGGGCACGTGCCCCCTTCTTGGCACTTGAAGGACAAGGGAGTCTGGAGGAAGAGGGTGCGGAAGGGGAGGAGGCAGTGGGCGGGGAGTGGAGGGAGAGAAGGTAGAAGGGTATTTACGTCTTGCATGAACTTGCGGCAGACAGGACGGATCTCTTTGCTCAAGGTAGCACTGAACATCATGACCTGCTTCTCATGGGGGGTCATGCGAAAAATTTCCTGGACATCCCGACGCATGTCTACAAGAAAAAGGAAAAAAATCATAGGAGAAAAGCAGCATGTATCAGACAAAAACCAGAGACTGCCTCCCCAACGAGGTGAAGACTGCTGGAAATGGGTAAGCAAGATTCATTTCACAGCAAGATTGGTCTCAGGTACTCTATTCACTTGAACCACCATAAAATCACATCCATTGCAGTAACACCATGGAAATAACATACAATGGAATTTGAAATAAAGACTTGAGATCAGGTTAACCCGATTCCACTTTTGTGTTTTAACCAAGGAAGAAGATAACGAAATCCCAAATATCACAATTATGATATGGAGATGAAACCCACTGCAGAGGCTCACAAGCCTAAAACCCTTGAGAAATGCTTTACAAGGCCCTTCTCCCTACTTTCTCCCCATGCCCCAGCTATCTACAAATACTGCACACCTAATTACATTCTAGCTGTCAGAGTCCATTCCACGCTTCCTCTGGATCACACTTTTTATCCAGCCAGGCAAGTGAGATCTCTCTACCTCAAGCCCACCTTATAGCTCGCCATCTGTAATAGCCAAAAATCAGCTGAAATGACTTATCCCTGGGGCTATGTCCATCCCCCCTCTCTCATTTATTAAACGTGAGTTCTTACAGTTTTCCTTTCTTGTGGCATACCGGACTACAGAAAATCCCATAAACTCTCCACATTAATCCTGACGTCTAAAGATCTATTCAGCTATAAATTTGGATATACGCTGTGCAGGGGATGCCAAAGAGTAAACAATCTTCCTTCTTCAGTTTATTATCTCCCCAAACACCCAGCATAAAAACCCATGAAGGAAAGAATAGTGGTGTGACTGATGTCTAAGATCAGCAAAGCCACTCCTCTCAAAGAAAAAGAAACCTCCACCACAGAAAGGAAGGACAAAACACCGTTCCCCTTGATCACCAAGGTTGCTTAAAAAGCCTAACAAAAACCAAGAGGGGAGCCAGAGCCATCAGTCCTGGGTGACAGATGAAGAGTCGTCCTGGCACTGAAGTGCTCCTATATCAAATAAACATCATCTGGCTCTGAAGGGCAATGCCCAGATCGCTAGCCCCATCCCAGCGCTGCCACTCACCGAGCTGTTCAAGCATCTTATCACATTCATCCAAGATAAAGTGTTTAATGTGTTTGAGATTGAGGCTCTTATTTCGAGCCAGGGCGAGGATGCGGCCAGGGGTCCCCACAACAATATGCGGGCAGTTCTTCTTCAGCACCTCTTCATCCTTCTTGATAGACAGACCACCAAAAAACACCGCGACCTGTATTAACCGAGGAGAAAACAGTGTCTCACAAGGAAGGAAAGAGTCCAATCTCCCCACAGCTCCCTTCCTTTCAATTTAAACGAATTCTTAGAACATTTCAAAGCTAGAAGGAACATCAAAGGTCACCCAACCTAAAATTCTTATTATGTTCCCCAGACACTGAAGAAACAAAAGTGACTTGCCCAAAGTCATGTGACTAATCAGGGCAGTGAGGACTAGCGTTTTCTTCTGACTTAATCTAATAATCTTCCTTCCCCTGGTGCTATGGCCAGACTTCACTCTAAGAATGAGGACAGCAAGGGGCGCCTGGCTGGCTCAGTCAGTAGACCACATGACTCCTGATTTCAGGGTTTGAGTTTGAGCCCCACACTGGGTGTAAATTATAAATAAATAAACCCTAAAAACAAAAGGATAACAAGAAATAGTAATCACCAGACTGCAGAGTGCCACACAGCGCTCACAGAATATCAAGTTTTCCTAACTAAACTCAGATCTTTTTATTCTTTCTTTCTTCTCTTTCTTTCTTCCTGCTTTCTCTCTCTTTTTTTTCAAGTAGGCTCCATGCCCAGTGTGGAGCCCAATGCAGGGTGTGAACTCACGACCCAGAAATCAAGACCTGAACCAAGATCAAGAGTCGGACACTCAACTGAATGAGCCACCCAGGTGCCTCTGAAGATTTTTAAACACCTTTTTGAACAAACCCTATGAAATTACTGATTCAAGGTAAACATATTACTCCATATTAAAAACATTAGGGAAAGATTTGTTGTGGATGTAAGCCTTAATACAATATCAAATGACACCAGAAACTGCTTTCTAGTTTCAGAAAGATCAATCACAGGATCACACTGTCAGAATAAACCTAAAATCACTAATTATGGGACAACCAAATTTGCAACAGAACAGGAAATACACAGGTATCAACTCAAGAATTCTTTAAAAAATTTTTTTTTTTTTTAAGATTTTTTATTTATTTGCGAGAGAGACAATGAGAGACAGAGAGCATGAGAGGGAGGAGGGTCAGAGGGAGAAGCAGACTCCCTGCTGAGCAGGGAGCCTGATGTGGGACTCGATCCCGGGACTCCAGGATCATGACCTGAGCCGAAGGCAGTCGCTTAACCAACTGAGCCACCCAGGCGCCCTCAACTCAAGAATTCTTGCCAAAAATGTTTAACTTCAATTAGCTGAGCTTTCAAATATTATTTCTGTTAAAGGAAATACGGAAAGAAAACAACTCAAACAACACTGTAAGGGAGTAAAACCAGACAAATCCAGACGTAGGATATTCTGTAGAACTAGCCCAACCTCAAACAAGTCACTATAGCACAATTTTAAACAAAATAAAACGTCATGACAATTTATATTTGATCTTAACACCAAGAATATTCTGTTTTGAGGCACAGTTGAAAGAGCATGCAACTCTTGATCTCCGGGTTGTGAGCTTGAGCCCCACCCTGGGTGTGGAGATTACTAAAAAAAAAAAAATAAACTTAAAAAAAAATTCTTTCTTGGGGCGCCTGGGTGGCTCAGTCGTTCAGCATCTGCCTTCGGCTCAGGTCGTGATCCCAGGGTCCTGGGATCGAGCCCATCGGGCTCCCTGCTCTGTGAGAAGCCTGCTTCTCCCTCTCCCACTCCCCCTGCTTGTGTTCTCTCTCTTGCTCTCTAATAAATAAATAAAATCTTTAAAAAAAAAAATCCTCTTTTAAACCGCATAAACTGGTAAGTTGGACCTATAGAGGAGGAAATGCAACCCTCGCTCACTAATAAGCCAGCAATAAATGTTTCAACAGTCAGAACAACGGAAACTGTTTTCTGGTTTTCAACTTTTATAATCAACCACCAGCAAGACTACCTGGTGGAAGGACAACGACACTGACAATGTAAGAAGATAGATACGCATAATACACACACACACACACACAGGGCATTTAAATTATTTTTAAAGAATTAAAATTAATTTTCATGTAACAAAAGAATAATGTAAACCGTCTGATCTTTCATGAAAAGAAGTAAAAAACACCCGGAATTTGATAAAATGAGAGAACAGTGCCTAATACTTGGTGTCACAGAACCATTAGGGAAAAAAGGAAAAAAAGGTTAACTAATGATTAACTTCTGTGAGGTGCGATCAGAGATAGGAGAACAAAAATCTTTTCATTATGAGACCTTTTAAATTACTCCAACATATTTACCCCACTCAGATACTGCTATTACTACTTTGGTTTTTAAGACTACTTTTCTTTCTCTAATTAACATATAACATATTATTTGTTTCAGGAGTAGAGGTCTGTGATTCATCAGTGAAGACTACTTTTAGGGGGCGCCTGGGTGGCTCAGTTGGTTAGGCGTCTGCCTTCGGCTCAGGTCATGATCCCGGAGTCCTGGGATCGAGCCCCACATCGGGCTCCTTGCTCGGTGGGGAGCCTGCTTCTCCCTCTCGCACTCCCCCTGCTTGTACTTTCTCGCTTGCTCTAATAAATAAATAAAATCACTAAAAAAAAAAAGACTACTTTTAGTTTAAGACTACTTTAGTTTAAGGGGCGCCTGGGTGGCTCAGTCGTTAAGTGTCTGCCTTCGGCTCGGGTCCTGGGCTCCCTGCTCAGCGGGAAGCCTGCTTCTCCCTCTCCTACTCCCCCTGTGTTCCCTCTCTTGCTGTGTCTGTCAAATAAATAAAATCTTTTTTTTAAAAAAAAGGACTACTTTAGTTTAGCTCAGTTAAGCATCTGACCTCCACTCAGGTTGGGACTGAGCCCCACATGGGGGCTCCCTCTGCCCACCCCCCCCCCCCCGGCTCATGCGTGTTCCCTCTCAAAAAAAAACAAAATCTCTAAAAAAAAAAAAAAAAGTGACTATTTTTAGATTAGGGCTAGGACTCAACACGTAAAGTAATGAGTAACAGGAGAAAATAGCAACAATCCAAACAAAAGTACTGTTCTTCACCACATCCTAGCCAGGAGTAGAAAGTTATACACATCAGTGCTTCTCAAACTCCAATTACCTGGAGATCTTGTTAGAATGCATATTCATACTCAGTAGGTCTGGGGTGGTACCCACATAATCTGCATTTCCATCAAGCTTCCAAATGATGCTGTAACTATGGGTTTGGGAACCACACTATGAAAATCAAGATTATATATGGAAACAACCCAAGCCTATTCCGTTGTGGCCCCCAAACATCTTCCGATTTTCTGCCATTTTAAAGAATCCTCAAAAATTACACACCACACTAGAGGTATTTTGGAGCTCTTAGCCTTCTCTTGCCACAGACCCTAAAATTCTCAAACTGTCAACCACAGCACAGTGAAATAAAAGTCAATATGAATAAGTAGTTAACAAAAGTGTGGTATCGTGGTAAGCATCCTCCATAGACCATTCATGCAGTCTCCTGCTGCACAGCTATATTAACATAAGGTAACCTAATGCTTCTCCAAAATTAGAATGTAAGCAAACATCTCAGAAATTACAATGTATTCGGGCGCCTGGGTGGCTCAGTTGGTTAAGCGACTGCCTTCGGCTCAGGTCATGATCCTGGAGTCCCTGGATCGAGTCCCGCATCGGGCTCCCTGCTCGGCAGGGAGTCTGCTTCTCCCTCTGACCCTCCTGACCCTCCCCCCTCTCATGTGCTCTCTCTCTCAGTCTCTCTCTCTCAAATAAATAAATAAAATCTTTAAAAAAAAAAAAAAAAGAAATTACAATGTATTCAAGTGATCCCTGTAACATAAATCTCTTGCACACCAAAGTTTGCAGAAACTTACTAGCTATTACATGTAATTTAACAACTGTGGACATGAAGACTGCTGGTCTACAAGTCTTCAATGCCTTCAACGCCCCACACCCTCACCCTCCCAGGTCTCTTTACCCTGGCTTACCTTGACATTGGGCATGTATTTAGAGAAGCGCTCATACTCCTTGCTGATCTGAAAAGCCAACTCCCGAGTGTGACACATCACCAGCACAGACACCTGGGGGGGGGGGCGGGGGGAGTAGATGGAGACAAACAGTTTATCCCTTTACTATGCCCTCTGGGGAAGCAAACTGTCACAAAAGCACATCTGGCAGATCATAAATGACTTCAACTCTGAAATCTAAACCGTTAACCCCATGCTTACTATGTAATATCCCCCATAACCATCAAAGGTGACAGAGGCCATCTTAGCAACAAACACTCATGGCTCCGGATGCATCACATGGCTAAGACAAAACACCCTTCTCGAATATTTCTAACCAAAATGTCTTCCACAGCACTTTCCCCCAGTGTACCTGTCCAGTAACTGGCTCCAGCTGTTGCAGTGTGGCCAGCACAAACACTGCTGTCTTCCCCATGCCTGACTTGGCCTGGCATAGGACATCCATTCCCAGAATGGCCTGAGGGATGCACTCATGCTGGACTAGAAGGCGGGGAAAAAAGAAAAATTAGACTTCAGTCTCCAGATAACTCCACCTTTTTTCCACCCTGCCAAACCCATTTCTCACCGTTCAATTCTTAAATGGTTATCAATTCCCAGACCCTTTCTACCTCTCTTCTCCCCCAAACTCATCCCAAAAGCAGACCTTCCTAGTTCTTTCACTTTAGCCTCCGACTCCAGTGCTCCCTCCTCCATCCTGCTAAAAACCCTCTTGCACCTACCAACAGCTCACCTTTAATGTTTCTGACTGTTCCTATTTTTCCTTAATCTGTAACAATCCATGACATGTGAGTGCCTGCCTCAGGCCATTTCTCCAACTTAGCTTGCCACGCTTTAGGCCACATAACCCTGCAACTCTGAAGGGCTTGGTAGCTGACCCAGAAGCCACCCACTTTAGATCAGCCATTAAGGTTTCCAGAGACCAGAGTTGGCCAACAGAGAGGGACTTAAGGTCCAACCAGCTCCTCTCTGGAAATTCAAAATTAGAAACCTAAATGACAAAATTAAAAACAAGCAGACAAGAAGAAAAACCAGTCAGAAGAACAAATGGCAGACCTCTAATTCATTTTTTTTTTTTTTAAAGATTTTATTTATTTATATGACACAGAGAGAGAGAGAGCTCAAGCAGGCAGAGCGGCAGGCAGAGGGACAGGGAGAAGCAAGTTCCCTGCTGAGCAGGGAGCCCGATGTGGGGCTCGATCCCAGGACACTGGGATCATGACCTGAGTCAAAGGCAGACGCTTAACCAACTGAGCCACCCAGGCGCCCCTTTAAGTCACTTTTCATGTCACTAGCTTCTCATGTTATCATGTATGAAAAACCCATCTATATAAATCTTTCCTACTGCTAAAACAGTTTTTGATCCTTTATCTCCTGATCTAGCCTAAATAAGTATGTACGACCTGAGAGACTGTTTAACACACCTGTTTCTTGTATCCTTAGAGAGCTTAATGAATACTCTATGCCGGGCAGAAATTTACCTTCTGATGGATGCTCAAAGCCACAGTCAACAATGGCCCGGAGCAACTCTGGCTTCAGCAGGAAGTCACGAAAGCCAGAGCTGTGGATGGAGACATAGGAGCCCTTGACATCCTTCTTGGCAGGGGCCTCAGCCCCATCTCCCCCAGCTGCTGTCTCCACCTCATCTTCTTCATAGTCCAAGAGCTCATTGTCCACATCGTTCTCTGCCATAACTGGGCCGGCAGGGGGAGAAGGGGAGGGGTCTCTGGATGGTTTCACGCAGAATAAGTGAAAACAAGGAAGGAGAGTGGGGGCTTGAACAACAGTTTAAAAAAACACACACACACACCCTAGTTTGTGATAGAAGAGCTAGGAAAAAAACAGATGGAAGACTTATTAGTCACGAGCAGAGCCTTCACCACCTCTCTTCCATCCCCACACACTTCCCACTTTCCCTAAACTGTGACACCTTTACCTGGAAAAAAAAAAACTAATAGGAACACAAAACATAAAAGCAAGAACAAACATAACACAGTGGTCCCAGGTGAAGTGGTTAAGACAAATTCCCAACAAGATTAGGATCAGAGTAGCATAAACCAGGAAGTAGGAAGGGGAGAACCAGCATATGAATTCCTGATCTGTAAGTAACAATAATGAAGAAAACAAAAATGAAAAGCAAAATATGACAAGGGAGTGCAGAATGGAGATGACAAGATAAAGATGAATCCTGAAAAATTCTCAAAGGAACTCTGCGCTTTCCCTATAATCTCCCTAACAAAGCAGCCATCAGTCAAGGGTGATAGATTAAGGTCATCATTGCGCAAAGCGCTCACTTCTCAAAATAAAAACATCATGTGGCTGCCATCCACGTCCCACTCCTCAGTAACCTCCTTCTGGTGCTTAATCCCTGTGTAATTGATGGGGGGGGGGGAGTGTAAGAGGAATGGCTCGGTCAAAAGTATTCATATCTTCCCCATACAATGAAAAAGAAAATAACTGATACACTCGCTACAGCTTTAACAAAAACTTTAGCAAGGGGTCTCACAACACCCTTGCGTTACTCCTCACGTGAGACTCCCTTCCGATAATCACACCATGACACCATGCATAAACATTTGGGAAATGTCCCAAATAAAGGTTGGTAAGTCCAGCTGAGAAAAGTCCAACTAGGCCCAGAAGCCGGCCGGCCCCTCCTCCTATTCCCACCTTGGGCCATGAAGAGGACCCAGAGAGGAGAAGGAAGGTGAAAAGAGCCCCGCCCTCCGCAAATGCCCAGGACCAAAGGACACCTAGAGCCGCCTCTCACCATCGCTAGGGCCTCCGATAAACGAGGAGCGCAGCGAAGGAGCAGGGAGCAAAAGGAACACAATGGCGCTGGGCCCACCATCTTGGATTGGGCCCCCTTGCATCCCTACCTCTACCCCCCCCGAAACTCTAAGAGCGCTGAAAACGAATGCAAGCAATAGAAATAATGACCCAACTAGGCCCCAGGGACCCGACCACAGCCTGTGCAAGCGGTATCAGGAGTCCATGGGACAGGATGACCGCAAAGAAATGCAGATGGAGGCGGATGATACCAAGCCCAAAAGCTTACCTGAGCAAGGCGAGCGCATATGGCGGCGGCAACAGCGACGAAGGAGGGACTCTGCCTTCACTTCCGGTTCTCGGCTTCCCTCTTACCCGGGACTCCCGCCTTCTCGCCTGCCAGCGCGCAGGCGCAAGAGACCGGAAGAAGATCCTTCCAGATTCAATAGTTCCGTGCGCGCTGGGGTTGCCTTTAAAAAATGCCTGTGTGAAAAAAAAATTTATTTTAAGCCACTTTTAACTCCTCCGCTACTGCAAGTAACAAAAGGCATAAAAGAAACTAGCATCATCTCCCACTGTTACCTTTTTTCTATTGTCCTCGTCTACTCCACGTCCCTCACCTCTTCCTTTAGTTTCTTGCCGGGCAGGTCTTCTCTCTGGGCACCCCTCCGTAGGCGCCCCGCTCGGTGGAACAGGATGGAGGGGGCTGGGAGTTCCCACGGGGTCCTTGGCCGGGTAGTCAAGGTGACCCGGGGGCGTCAGGAGCTAGTCTGACCCTAGCTGAGGGGAAGGAATGATCCTGACCCGTGCTCACGGGTCCTCCCCCTACCCTTTCCCCAGTGGTGGAGACGGTGGGCGGCATTTGCCTAAAATAATGTGGGCCGATGTAGTTGATGCCCCAAGGACCCCGAGGCTGATGGGCAGGTAATTCGAGGCAGGAATGTGTTCTGAATCCACTGAGTGGGGGACGGGGCGGTCTAGATTCTGCCTCAAGTGTTAAAGATAAATGGTGGGGCTTGAGAGTTACACAACATCCCATAAGTATTGTTAATTCGAGCAGACTGTCCTTAGCCCCGCTTCCAGCAGCCCCATTGTTCAGCTTGAATTTTTTCCTGAATGAAACCTTTGACACCCCAGTCTTTGATAGGCCTCAGAATCAGACGTGATGTCAACAAAAATGATAGCAAACGTTTGGCTCTTTACCTGTTATCACAGTTAACCGTTTGACACTAAGGAATAGATATCATTATTCCCATTCTATAACAAGCAAACAAATAAAGCAACATGTCCAAAGTAACAAAGCTAGTGCGGTGACAGAGCCAGGATACAAATACATTTTATTCTCTATTGTATCCGCCTCCCTGCTTAAAGAGTCTGGTTAATAATTACACTGTGGATTACCTCATTGGTTCAAGTCTTTGGCTTGGTGAAGCAGGGATTGTTTTCTGTGGCCAAGAGAAATAACAGTGATCCAAGGATGGTGTCATAGAAGGGCAGTTTTTCCGACTCTAAGTATCCCAAGTTTTGGGGCACCGGGGTGGCTCATTCTGTTAAGCGTCTGCTTTCGGCTCACGTCATGATCTCCAGGTCCTGGGATCAAGCCCCGCATCAGGCTCCCTGCTCAGCGAGGAGCCTGCTTCTCCCTCTCCCTTTGCCCCTCCCCCCATGTTCTCTTTCACTCTGCTCTCTCTCGAAAATAAATAAATATCTTGAAAAGAACAAGAAAGCAAGATAAGGAACAAAAAGTGCTTGTTCCTACACTGCAGCTTTTCTCTATAGTTGCCATCTATAGTTCTCAGGTTCCCAACGAGTAACCCCACCGTTGTTTCTCACTTTAGAGAAATAATAACACACTAGTTCCTTTTGTTTTTCCAACAAGTTTCAAAGAACAGCCCTTTGGGGTGTTTGGGGAATACATAAATAAAAAACAAGAGAGTGACTGAAAATGAGAAATGATGAAGCAAAAGGAAGCTGCTTCGACACACCAGTTGATTTGCCCATAGTTTTTTTATTGACACTTTTTCATTGTTACAAGGGAAAGGTGTTCAAGATGTAGAAAGGAAAGCCATGCATACAACGGAACATAGCATCACTTTAGATCTCAGGAAGCAGTGAGCATCTGATGGGTCTTCGGGGAAATCGGAAAAGGGGGAATCCAATAAAGGGAAAGACCAACTTAGAAACAAAAAGAAAGACTAAGAAATTCAACATCTTCCTGGAATCACAGTAGAGAGGCTAAACGAGGTCTTCATTACTTTTCAGGGATCATAAAGCTCTGGGGAAAGAGAGGTGGGAAGAACTAATTCTTCAGAGAATTACTAGGTTCACAGAATGAATGACTAGAGTTAGAGAACCGTTGACGAATGTGAGGCAACAGCTGTGTTTAGGTTTCGGCAGGTGGGCAGGGAGTGGTAATAATACCATAAAGCTACCATTTATTGAATCACAGCTACTAGATGCCAGGAACCACACTAGGCTCTTTACAGAGTGATTCCTAATCATTGCAGCAACCCTATAAGGTAGGTATTATTATCATCATCATTTTAGTCCCGTAGAGGAGGACATTGGACTAGGGGTTAAGTAGCTTGTCCTGTTCCAGCAAGTGGCAGGGTTGGGAAAGGGACTTCAGCCTGCCAGGCTCTGAAGCCAAAGTGTTTTTCACATCCCTACTTCTCCATGCTACAAATTTCAAAGAGGGGTCAGGTGAGGGTGACTTGGGAGTTTACAAGGTCCCAGTGAAGGTTAAAGAACAATAAGGAGATTCAGATCTGAGCAGGAGAACTTCTAAATTTCACAGAATTATTGGATCTTGCCCCTAGAATTTCCAGGGAATGGAGAGCAAGTGGGAAAGAAGCAGCGGAGATGGTGGGAGGTAATTTTGATTGGGGGATTTCTTTGAGGAAGGGAACTGGAAGGGAACAGTTAGGCCCTACGGTGGATCCTAGACAGCAATCCGGTAGTTGGGGTGGACCTGGGGCCTGACGTCGCAGACCATGCCAAGAAGTTGGGCCAGGACGCGTTCTCGGTTTCTCTGCTGGGAGCTCTGCATGCCCTGCACTTGGCGTCTTGTAGCCTGTTCCACCTCAGCCGACAAGTTCCCCTGGGAGCCCATGGCCTGGGGGGATTGGGAAAGGGATAGAAGAGAAAAAGGCAAAAGCAGAAACAGAGAAAGAAGGGTCCAGGCAGGTGGAGAGAAAGATCCTGGAGCAAGGCCAGGAAGAAAAGCCCTTGCCAAAACCACCCCCATCCCATGGAAATATCCAGACACCAAAGAAAGCAACACAATTCCCTTTCCTTTGGGACTTGACGTGCAACTTCATCCTAAAACAGACTGTAAAATCCCCACTACCTCACTACACCTGATCATAAAACTCTGCCTTCCACCCCAAATGACATCATACTCCACGTAGACGGTGGCAATTCCCCCCACAAGCTGTATAAGTCTTTCAAAATTCTCAGATTCTCTTCCTTATCACACATCTTTATCAATAATGTGGTCCCTCCTAAGGGTCCCCTTCAGCCCTTTACCACCTTATTTTCTTGTAGAGTCACACTGTCCACACCTTATCAGATACACCCACCACATTGCACCCTGGGGTCCCATCTCAACTCTCCCACTACTCACCGCCTGCTGCTTGCTCTGGAATTCCTGCTCTCGCTCTCTACGGTACTGCTCCACCTCCATCTGTGCCTCCTCCTTTGCCTGCTTCAGACGCCGGGCCTTCCCTGGAAGCAGAAGAAAGGACAGGGGGTAGGGGTAGACCCCCTCACAAAATGTGATAGTAGTGGTTATTCCTTTCCAGAAAGTTTTTCTGCCTTCTCTCAGCCAACCAGGTGCTAGATTCTAACACCCACCCATTTCTTCCCTCCTAATCAGCCATCCCAGCCCCAGCTTTCTCCCCACCAGCCTTGGATTTTCCCAGGGACTCGAATGTTTGCTTTCCCCCCACCCCAATTTTCTTTCCAGACTCCTAAGGGAGAGAAGAGGAGACTCACTCTTTCTGGCATCTGCCACCTTCTCAGCCGCCCGCTTCTCAGCTTGCAGGAGCTGCTGGATACCCTGGGACTGACTGGCCATTTCTGTCGTTATTGCTGATGCTCTTTCGGATGCTACCAAGGTACCAGATGGCTCCCCCCACCCCACCCCCAACACACACACACACATACACCGCCTACTTCTCCTCTTCCACCAGCTCCTTGCTGCAATCCTCCACCAACCCTGGGTCTTAGTGCTCCCCTTTTCCGCTCAGCCTCCTGCACCAGGTGTCTCCCCCAAACTGATCCTCCCATTGATGGCTGGTCTCTTCTCCCACGTCTACACTGGCAGTACCCAGAAGAACCACATGGGAGCAGCAGAGACCAGACCCAAAGCTGCCGGCTACCGTCACAGCAGGTGCAGGGTTTTCCCGGTCGGAACGTCCAGGAGTGGGGGCAGGGGCAAGGAGGAGTGAGAAGGAGGCATAGAGGGGTTGAAAATGGGGTGAAAAGGTAAGGAAGTCAACATGTGTCGTGTATTGGGAGAAGAGGATGCTGGGTTTCCCTAACTTCTTCCTACTTCTCTTCCCCTCTTTTTTTTTTTCTCTCCCTCCCGTTTCCATCTCCCTCTTTTTCTTTATCTTTCCCAAGTCTAAATTTCTGCATCCATTTCATTTGCCTTCTCCTATAGTTGTTTCTTTATGTCTTTCACACATGTCTTTTTTGATCTGGCCCTGTTCTTGACCTCGTTGTGGTTTTAGTTTTGGTTTTCCATTTTCATCATGATTTTTAGTCCTCTTTATCTCCCCTGTTTTCTCTCTCTTCTCATCTTCTATCTCTGAACCATCTCCTCTCTCTTCCCGTTTGGGGGAGGAGAGGATAAATCTCTAAATCGCCGTTTTTACCCTCCCATGCTCGGCTCCTTTTCCTCGTTTACCGTCCAGTCTTCCGCTTTCAGGCGGACCCTTTATCCTAAGTTCCCAAGTTCCCCACCGAGGCCAGACTGAGGAAACACACACACCCCGTCCCCTCGGAGAGAGACGACATCCGGTAACGCGCTCATTTCCGCCCTTTACCTGCGTCTCGGCTTGCGCCATTTCCGCCAGCCTAGAGTGTCTCCGCCCTTCCCGCCTCCCTTCCTCGAGCGTCTTAAACACAGGCCTTGGGCCTACAGCTCTGGGGGTACTTAGGGGGGCGGGGGGCAGGGCTGATGAGTAACCCCTCCCCCCAGGTCCCAGAGGGAGAAGCCTCCACATCTGTCTGCCGGGTACATCATATTCCGTTTCTAGATCATTATTTGAAATTATCTGTGACTTAAATTCAGATTTCTGTTGATAAAAATTTTCCCCATCATTCTTTGTCTTTTTCAAAGTCTCTTATTAACAATTATCTGGGCTAATGAGCCTCAAAGCAATTATTTATACTTTTCTCAAATTTTACATTAAGAAATCTGTGACCCAAGCCCTCTTCAAAAATTTTTTCAAACCTACCTAAGGGATGAGAGTTAGGAGAGGCCTCATCTCTTGCTGAAGATGTAAGAAGGGGGACCGAAGGGAGGAACAAGAGGGAATGTCAGGGACGGTGGGGAAGGGACCAGGCAAGGCTGGGGCCCTGACGGCTGCCTTTTTTTCCTTCTTCCTCAGCCCAAGACTTCCATGGCCTCCACTTCCCGCCGCCAACGCCGAGAGCGTCGCTTCCGTCGTTACTTGTCTGCAGGACGGCTGGTCCGGGCCCAGGCCCTCCTCCAGCGACACCCAGGCCTTGATGTAGACGCTGGGCAACCCCCACCACTGCACCGGGCCTGTGCCCGCCACGATGCCCCCGCCCTGTGCCTGCTGCTTCGGCTTGGGGCTGACCCTGCCCACCAGGACCGCCACGGGGACACGGCGCTGCACGCTGCTGCCCGCCAGGGCCCTGATGGTGAGTTTGCCTGGTGGGGAACAAGGTCATGAGCCACTGACTGACCGGGAATGAGATGAAGGCCAACAATTGAAAGATAAGCTAGTTATGCCTGGGAAGGTAATTAGTTGACCATGTTGGCATGTGGCAATCATTTGTGACTTTACTGAGTTACCATTGTCTGAAGAACCCAACATTCTCAAAACAGCAACTTCAGATTTCACATCTTTCTAGATTAGTAGCTATTTTGTCTCTTGACTGGTTGTTCGCCTGCCATGCAAAAAGTAAGATAGAGGGTAGGTTCTGCAATTCCATTGCCTGGGTTCGAATCCCAGCACCACACTTAACAGCTGTGTATTCTAGGGCAACTTACTAAACTTCCCTAAGGCTTAGTTTGCCCTCATGCAAAATTAAATAACAACAACCTTTTGCTGTGTCCCGGCACTTCTCACAAATCAGCATTTAATCCTCACAACAATAAGTACTAATATTATCCCCTATTTCTCAGATGAGGAAACAGGACAGAGAAGTTAAGTAACTTGTCAAAGTCACCCAGTTACAAAGTGGTAGAGCAGGGATTAGAACCCAGGCAGTCTAGCTAGACCATCTGTACTCTTTTTTTTTTTTAAAGATTTTATTTATTTATTCGACAGAGAGAGAGACAGCGAGAGAAGGAATACAAGCAGGGGGAGTGGGAGAGGGAGAAGCAGGCTTCCCGCGGAGCAGGGAGCCCAATGCGGGGCTCGATCCCAGGACCCTGGGATCATGACCTGAGCCGAAGGCAGATGCTTAACGACTGTGCCACCCAGGCGCCTCTAGACCATCTGTACTCTTAACGACTGTGTTATCCTATGTGGTACGTTATAGAATTATACAATGATGCGCCCATGTTCAAAGCACCCATGCTGTCACGTATATTTTGAGAATCAACTGACACAATATGTAATTAGAGCACCTGGCATGTGATTAGCACACAGTAGATGTTGGCCAGTAGTGTTTCTGTTATCAACAGATCCACACTTCCTTACCCTCAGCTCTGCAACTCAAAAATACTAAGAGTCAAACATTTTTCACCAGACTTGTTTGGTGAGAAAACCTAACCTGAACTAAAGCGAGACTATCTGTGAGTTGTTTTTATCCTACTGATGTCAACGTTCGTACATTTCTTTGCAGAAACATTCATGTGTTTGGTCACTGGAGCTGCCCACGCCCTCCCCAGGCCACTTAATATACAGTGTATGTACTTTCAGATCAGCCCTACCAAATCCCAAAAACATCTGAGTTCTGAAAAACCTTTGACACTGAAGGTTTCAGATGGGGACCTATGGACAGTGGAAGCAGCTCTGTAGAGATAATAGCCCTTAGGAAAATAAAACCCTCTAGCGATTCTCCCCTGCTAGAGATTTTCCTTCTAGAGTAAGAACATTAGAGGAAAATCCCTGGGTTGGGTTGAACAACCTTAGCTCAGTTTGACTGCTGCTATCACCATCTTCCAGCTCCCCAACAGAAACCCCTCTCATCCCAAAAACTTCCCCCATATAGGAGAAAAAAATCCCCTTTTCTTTAATTCCTCTTAATATAGTGAGATAGGCTGGCATATTCAGATTTAAAAAAAAAAAATCTTAAAAAGAGGTTGGCAGAATGTAGGCATCCAGTTTGACAGCTGACATTACACATGGCTTCTCTTGCCATGAACAGAGAACCCTGTGGCAGATCTCAGACCTCCTCCAAGTTCAAATTCTACCACCTACAGGCTGTGTACCAGGGACATGCAACTTACTTCCATGAGCGTAATTTGCCTCTCTTTTTTTAATTACTATTTTTTATTTTTTAACTCGCCTCTAAAATGACAAGTGACAAGTAAATGAGGCAAGCACTTGGTATAGGTTTGGCACCCACCAGATGAAAAGTATTGTTATTTTTATTCTTATATTACCCAATTACGGCTTTTTGAGTCATAAAAATCTCTCGCATAGGACCTTCCTTTATTATATTGACATCTAAGAAGCATATGAGATCGATACTGTTATCCTATTACAGACGAGGAAATTAGGGTCCAGAAGGTTCAGGAACTTCCTGAAATCTCCTAGCCAACAGGTTGTTGTCTTCCTAAGAGGGACCTGCCCTCGGGTCCCTCCCAAGCCCTGGTATACATCCTCTCAGGCCTTACTTCCTCCTGTTCCCCTGACAGCCCTGCCACCAGGTGGCCGTCTGGCTCTTCTGTAGAATGGCCCATCTCATTCAGCTTCTAGCTGCTTTAGAGACCATTAGGTCTTAAAATGCAAATATGTTCTTTGAACAGATGAAGTGACCCAGGATCCCCTAAGGAAGGGGAGGTGTTCCCCTATTCCCAAGTTAGGTGCGAGGGGTGAGGCAGTTCATGCTGGATTGACTGGGCTATGTGGTCACAACCAATGAGATGCCAATAAATGGCTTTTGGTAACTTCCTTTTGGGACCCATCCCCTCATGGGGAAGTGGTCTTAGCTGTCAAAGGTGTGTCATGAACATACCTTAGTCAGACGATAACCATTCTCTACACACTACAAGAATTAGTGAACACCAAGAAACAGCAGGTCATTTTCTCACAGTCTTTACGAAAAGAAGAAAGTCCAAAGCCAGCCCGGTATTTTTTTTGTTTTCTTATGTAACATTCACTGCACTTCTGCTTATTGCCAGCACAGTGTCAGACATCTGCCATCCACCGCTCACTTAGACTGCACAGCAGGAGTAAGCTGTGGCCCTGTTTGGCACATAGCTGCGCTGTCTGATTTACGTTCCATTTGCCTTTCCAGCCTTTCCTACCGTGGCACAACCACAGACCTGCAGCTCCAGCTACGTAGCTCTGTCTTCAGTGAGCCCAAACATGTTTTTCACAAGACTGCCTCTACCTGTTGCCTTCCCATCCACCTGATTTTCACTTTGCTAAGTTATCCTCCCTTCCCAGCCCAACATAAGCCCACCTCCTCCTTGAAGCCCTCTCTGACCCCCCTCCCACTTTACCTTTTCTTCCTTCATGCCTCAGTTAATCATCACTCAATATAAGCTTCCAATATTGGTGTTTTTAAAAAATGTGTTGTGCCAGTTAGTGTGAACATCCCTTTAAGGTAGAAATCACGTCTCATTATGGAGAAGGGAAGAACAGTACTTCTGTCACTAAGACAAAGTACATGTTTACTTCAAGTTTTTTTTTAATACAGATTTTTCCTAATATTATAAAAGCACAACATACTAATTAAAGAACACTGGGAAGTTGATCTGCACTGCTAAATTGATGATAAAGGTGGCATTTCAAATCACTGGAGGGCAGTGAGCTATTTTAATAAACAACATTGAAGCATTTGGTTCATCTGGGGAAGAGTCCTACCTCACACCTGACTCAAAAATAAATTACAGGGGCGCCTGGGTGGCTCAGTCATTAAGCGTCTGCCTTCCGCTCAAGTCATGATCCCAGGGTCCTGGGATCAAGCCCTGCATCAGGCTCCCCGCTCCGCGGGAAGCCTGCTTCTCCCTTTCCCACTTCCCCTGCTTGTGTTCCCTCTCTCGCTGTGTCTCTCTCTGTCAAATAAATAAATTAAATCTTAAAAAAAAAAAAGTAAATTACAGCTGCTTAAAACCTAAATATGACAGGAAGGGTGCATACCAAATTCATGGGAGGAGTTTTCTCTGAGGAGGGGAATAAAATTTGGAAGGCAACATCAGAAAAAGCTTTAGCTTTATCTGTGATAGTTCATTTCTTTAAGACAAAATAACGTTGCAGAAATTACAGAACAGTAACATACCTTGTGGGAGGAATAGGGGTGTTTATTGTACTATACTTTTTACATTTTTTTTTTTTTTTAAGATTTTATTTATTTATTTGACAGAGACACAGCGAGAGAGGGAACACAAGCAGGGGCAGTAGGAGAGGGAGAAGCAGGCTTCCCGCTGAGCAGGGAGCCCGATGTGGGGCTCGATCCCAGGACCCTGGGATCATGACCCGAGCCGAAGGCAGACGCCTAACGACTGAGCCACCCAGGCACCCCTATACTTTTTACATTTTTTTTAAGATTTTATTTATTTATCTGAGAGAGAGCACAAGCAGGGGAAGTGGCAGGCAGAGAGAGAAGCAGGCTTCCCACTGAGCAGGGAGCCCGATGCGGGGCTCAATCCCCGGACCCTGGGATCATGACCTGAGCCAAAGGCAGAAGCTTAACCGACTGAGCTACCCAGGCACCCCTACATTTTTTTAGATAAACTAAAAAAATAGTAGAAAAAAACACAAGAGGATATTTTTATAATCTTAGAGTGGAGAAAGCCTTTCTAAGGATGAAATAAAGCCAAAAGCTGTAAAAGAAAATATTGATATGGATTTAACTACATAAAAACTTTTCAAAGATGGGAGAAAATATTTACAAATACTTGACACAAGAGGTTGATATCTATAATATATAAAGAGTTATCATGTCTACATATATAATTTCTAGGAGAACAGTAGACAGAGAATATGAACAGGTCATTCACAAAAGAAATAAAGAGCCAGGGGCACCTGGCTGGCTCAGTCAGCAGAGCTTGTGACTCTTGATCTCAGGGTCGTGAGTAGATTACTTAAAAAAAGAAAAAAAAGAAAAAGCCAAAAAACATATAAAACAAAGAAAATTTTGTTAATAAAATCATTTTTTCCTCATTAGATGAACAAAATTAAAAGGGTTGGTTGGTGATAACCTTGGTAAAGGACGACACAGGCGCTCTTATAGTCTCCGTAGGAGTATATGTTGGCACAAATTTGAGAGCGGTTTGGTAAAACCGCACATGTTGTTTGACTCAGAAATTCCACTTCTGAGAGTCTACCCCACAGAAATACTGTAAGGAGTCTACAAAGACATATGTAGGAGGCCGAACATTTTTGGAAACAAAGTCTGCTGACTGGGCGTGGGGAGATGTTTGTTTCATACACATGGTGGAACACTACACAGTCATAAAAAAGAATGAGGTGGACTGTGTACGCTCCTGTGGGAAAGTACAAATGAGACGTTAGGTGAAAAAAGCAAGTTGCCAAACAAAACATAGAGCGTGACTACATATCTCGGAAGAAAGTCATCCTGTGTATGCATTTATACACCCAGACAGGACTGCAAGGTACCACAGCAAACTTAACAGTGATTAAATCTATTCTTCGCTCTTTAAAAAGAAAAAAAATGTTTCACATTAGTTATATCCCTTTCACATTAAAATATTAACCAGGGGTGCCTGGGTGGCTCAGTCGTTAAGCATCTGCCTTCGGCTCAGGTCGTGATCCCAGGGTCCTGGGATCGAGCCCCGCATCGGGCTCCCTGCTCTGTGAGAAGCCTGCTTCTCCCTCTCCCACTCCCCCTGCTTGTGTTCCCTCTCGCTGTCTCTCTCTCTTTGTTAAATAAATAAATAAAATCTTAAAAAAATAAAATATTAACCAAATAAGATTGGAGGACAGCCACCCATAGTCCTACCACCCAGAGACTAGGATTTTTACATATTTCCTTCTAGTCTGTTTTTTTCCAACTAGGATTTGGCTTCTTCTTTTACACGGTTGTGATTGGATCCTATGTATAGTTTCGTAGCCAGCTTTTCCACACACAAACATCATTTTAGTGGCTATTGAATCTTCTGTAGCATATTTTACTTACCATGTTTAAAGCCCATGAATTTAAAAACCTCCTGTGCAAGCCTGAACACCCACCTACCCTCGTACCTGCTGTGAACCATGGTGGGGAATAAGCAGTTGAAAGAGAGGACTGGGTATTTGCTGGGTGGGACAGGTGGGGAGGGTTGGTGACAGGTCACGTCAGTGGTAAAGAGAAGTGTCCTCTCCTCCTCTCATCCTGATGTGGTTTGAGCTGGGCAGCACTCAAGTGTACCAAGAGATGATGGGTGGGGGGCGATGGGCCTTGGCCAGCCAAGGTGGGCCCATTGTGTCTTCCTACCTTCCTGGCAGTGACAGGACAACCCTTCCCTGTCCCATCCTTTTGCCAGGTGGCCAGTACTTGGCAGCACCACAAAGTAAAGATTTAACGACTGGCGGCCCATTTCTTCCTGCCCTAGGAAGAGAAAGTAGGTGCACAGGAAGGGAGGGTGCCTCACTCACCTTCCTCTGTCCCGGGAGTGGAAGAGGTGCTTGGTGGCCGTAGTGGGTGGGCTTGGCCAGGAGTAGAGTGCTGTGTTGGCAGTAAAGTGGTCAGCATGGCCTTCAGCTGATGCTAGAGTGGATGCAGTGAGGTCAGGGCTCAGGAGCAGGGGGGGTTCGGGAACATCAGTCCCTCTTCTGTTTACCCCCAGCCTCCTGTTAGCCAGTCCCTGGGTGGGACCCTCTATCTCAGCCCCTTTCTCCTGCCCTAGGTCAGTAGTCAGTTTGGAAAGAGCTTGCTTCGCTGCTGGGAACATTTCCATGGCTTAAAACTCATTGCTGGTCTGGACCCTGTACCTCCCCACCCCCTCCCAGTATACCCTGTATGAGGTTGGCTGAGAGAAAGTCCCCTCCCTGAAAATATTTTACTCAGTTTATTGAAAAGCAATGTGAAAAGGTTTCTGTTACTTATTTGCATATTTATAATGGTGCAGAGTAAAACGTTCAGATATTTTACCAGTCTGAAGTATAGCTTTGGGTCAGAAACACAGTAAGAGTTATAAAGCGACAATATTTTCAAACCAAAAATGAAATTCATGGTTAGAGGTTTTTGACATTGCCCAGGGTGGCTGGAGGCAGGCTGGGAAATGTCATTTAACATAGTAGAACTCCTAGGATACTAAAATAGTTTGTGGGGACACAGATCAGAATATTTTAAACTACCACGCCTCTCACGCATGTGGTAAACTATCAGTAAATATTTGTCAGTGACCGTGATTTCCTAATACCCAGGAGGCTTCCGTGTGGGCAACCCTTTCCGTTGCTCTAAGACCAAGGGAGTGAGTGACCAGCAGGATTCAGGATGGCGGCTGTGCCAAGGAGTGGGGGTCCCAGCTAATTTCTGCTCCCTGCTCTCCCAACAGCCTACACGGACTTCTTCCTGCCACTGCTGAGTCGCTGCCCTTCCGCTATGGGGATAAAGAATAAGGATGGGGAGACCCCTGGGCAGATTCTGGGCTGGGGACCCCCCTGGGATTCTGCTGAAGAGGAGGAAGAGGACGAGGCCTCTAAGGAGCGGGAATGGAGGCAGAAGCTGCAGGGAGAGCTGGAGGATGAGTGGCAGGAGGTCATCGGGAGGTTTGAAGGTGAGGAATCCATTCCCATGCATAGCTGCCCTTCTTCCCCTTGACCGCTTTTCCTGTACCTGCCGCATGAAACCTCCCGCCGGCCTCCTGTACCCCCGTCCTCTATACCGCCCTCCCCTCTTGCCTGTCCCCTCCTCCCAGCATTTCCCCGGCCACCCCCATCCTGCCCTCCCAAGCAGATGACGCTTCCCATGAGGCCCAGGAGCCCGAGTCCTTCTCAGCCTGGTCAGACCGCCTGGCCCGGGAGGGCGCCCAGAGGCGGCGGCGGCAGCAGCGCGGGGCAGAGGGAGCCTGCCGACCGGCACGGGCTGCGGGCCCCAGTCACAGCTGGCCGCGGCAGGAGGAGGAGCAGCGGCGCTTCCGAGAGCGGGCCCGGGCCAAGGAGGAGGAGCTGCGAGAGGGCCGGGCCAGGCGGGCACAGGAGGCTCGTGGGGACCGAGGGCCAGAGCCAGCCAGGGCTGGGCCCAGGGCAGAGCCCCCAAGAGGAGCAGGGAGGGGCAGCCTCTGGCGCTTTGGTGATGTGCCCTGGCCCTGCCCTGGGGGGGGGGACCCGGAGGCCATGGCCGCAGCCCTGGTGGCCAGGGGCCCCCCGTTGGAGGAACAGGGGGCCCTGAGGAGGTACTTGAGGGTCCAGCAGGTCCGCTGGCACCCTGACCGCTTCCTGCAGCGATTCCGAAGCCAGATTGAGACCTGGGAGCTGGGCCGTGTGATGGGGGCCGTCACGGCCCTTTCTCAAGCCCTGAATCGCCACGCGGAGGCCCTCAAGTGACCCCAGGGAAAGAGTGAGAAACTGCAGGGAACGCAGCCTTAGAGGCAGGGCAGTAGTAAGGGGAAGGTCAGGGATGGGGATGACGAGGAAGAGGCTGATGCTGCACGGCGAAGGATATGGGGTGGGAGCGAGACTTGTAACGAGTGGGAGTGGGGAGGATATGGGCCACCACCACTGCTCCTTGACTCCTCCAGTTCCTAATAAGACCTGGTTCCACATCTCACTCCCGGTGTCTCCTCTGCCTTTTTCCATTGCTGTGGTTTTCATCATACATGACCTCTCCTTTCTCACCCCGCCCGCCAAAATCCGCAGCTCCTACACACCTGCAGCACGCACACACCAAGTTGGGCTCTCAGCTGGAGCCAAGAAGGCCCTGCTTGCCCACCCGCAAAGGCAGCCCTAAGACCCAGTTTGCCCACCAGTCTCCACTCCCTGCACTGGGCTCCTCCACTGTGCTGTCAGTGACTGGAGAAATAGACGTGAACAGAGACGAAAAAGGGAACAAAACCAGTTTCCCTCCTCTCCCCAGTTCCCCAGCTAGAACCACATCCTCCTCCCCACTTAACACTCCCTCCCCCAACACAGGGCTTTCCCTTTGCTGAGTCACTGAATGATCTGAGTTGGGGGCAGCTGGAGCTGGGGGCCATGAGGAGGTTGTGGGAGGATGGGATAGAAGCAGAATGGACAAAGGAAGAGCCCTGTGGGGGAGTGGAATTTCGGTTGCTAAAATTAGGAGCAGGGGAAGGAGGTGGAAAGAGCCAAATTATGTAACCTGGGTTGTCTGTTCTTGGGCAACCAGGGATCCACACCCAAGGCTATCTCCCCGCTAGCTCCTCAGTCCTATGTTTTCGCCTCCAGGGCCCCAGTCCTTGCCAGCTTCTGCCCCCATCCCACACCTGAGCTTCCTCTCTCAGCAGTCTAGCCTTCCAGAGAGGCATCTTTTCCTGAAGTTGAGGAAAAGGTACTGAGGGGCGGAGGGAGAGGGTCTGACGCCATCCCTTTCACTGTTCCGTACTCAGCTCCACTCGAGCTCCCCAGAACCGGGAGAGGAAGTTGTAGACGGTACCAAACCCCGCTGCCATCCCCCAGGACACAACAGGGAACTCTGCAAAAAGCAAAGAGTTACAGGCGCGTGCTGGCGTGTGCGGTCTGCACGCGTCTACATCAGAGAATATTAAGAATCAGAAACGAATTTTTTAGGGTTGGAGCCCTGGTCTACTCAGGAGAATCCTGAGGGCAGTAGAGGAGAGGGAGGGAAGCCTGCGGGAGCAGGGGAACATGGGCGGGCATGAGACCCTGGGAGAAGACAGCCAAGAGACCCGAGGCCTCCCAGGGAGCAGGCAGCTGTCAGGGTCCGGAGGAGGAAGGGCTGGTGAGAAAGATCTGTGAGAGGAAGCTGCTGTGATTCAGAGAAGAGCCTGCGAGCTGTGAGCAGCCCAGGCGTCCGGTTCCTCTCACAGGCCGGAGATTTCGGAAGTGGCATGCAAAGAGCCCAGCTGTGGAGTTGGGGGGAGCTGGGGTTAGGATCCCTAAGCTGGGGGTTGAGAGGTAAGCAATAGAAACCTTTGGCGTCCAGATTTGCTCCTCCATCCAGCAGAGTTTTCTTTGGTTTTGAAGCACATCATTTCCCCTCTGCAAGAGTTACATAAAACCAAAGCAAAATAAACCCTGATCCCTGGCCCCCAAACCTCCCTCTTTTCAACGTCCTTCCCTGGTGTCTGGCCCCCAGGCCTGTTGGGGGTTCCCCTGAGTGAGGGCTGTTCACTTTCTCTGACCACAGGGTTTCCGCTTCTGTGTCTCTTGTTTCCTAGGCTGATAAAAATACTGAGCCCTAGAGGCCCTGGCTTCCTCTGACCCCCCGGGGCCAGGCAGCAGGCATCCTGTCCACCGTGGTGGGGGCAGGGAGGGGGGCCCAGGGATCCCCAAGGGATGACTCAGTGCCTACCATGAAACACTGGGGAGGTGTGAATGTGTGTATCTGCTCTCGAGAGCTGGAACGAGGAATCAATTCTCGGGGAAGGATGATGCATTGGGGTTCAGTTAGGAAGACAGGATTAGGGAACAAGACTAGTGAGATCAAAGAGGGTCCGTTGGGGGATTGAGCTTGGGGCCGGTTTGAGTTAAGTTGGGAAGAGGATCTGGGGGGGACTCTATTCAGTGTAGTTAAACTGAGCAACAAGTAGCCCAAAGATAAATCCAAACTGCTGCAAGTTTGCAGTCTAACAGGGGAGGTAAGGCCCACAGCTAATTGTCATTCAGGGCATGATGCTGAG
The DNA here is from genome assembly GCF_004348235.1 of Phoca vitulina. Classification (NCBI taxonomy): domain Eukaryota; kingdom Metazoa; phylum Chordata; class Mammalia; order Carnivora; family Phocidae; genus Phoca; species Phoca vitulina. The sequence goes on from NW_022589819.1 coordinate 144,430, forward strand.
TAAATATTAGAGAGTAAGACACAGTGGGTACGGAAGGGGGAGGGGGCGCTGAGCCGGGAGAGGGCATTTGACTGGTGCTGATGAGTGAGCAGAATTTCTATGGGTGGAGGTGGCGGGAAAGGCTCCATAGACAAATGAAATGGCTTCAGCAGAGACCAGGAGTCAGAAAACAGTATATTGAGGAAAAGACGAGTGTCCTGAGGAAGACGAAGCACAGGTGTGAGTGAGCAGGTGTTGAAGAGAGGCCCGCAGGAGGCCAAGGTACAGGGCCCGGGACCTCAGCCTGTGTGCCGCGGTACTGGTGGCAGCCGTGCAGAAGAGGGGGAGAGAGCAGGAGAGTGCTGCGGGGGTTACAGACGAGGAGTGAAGAAGAAAACAGCGATCATTCCTGCCATGTCAAGCCCTTTCCTAACAGGAGTAATCCTGCCAACAACTGTTCAGAAGGTGGGTGGTGGATCTCCTTTATAAAGAGGAAACGGGGGTGGGGGGGGGCTCATAAACCTACTGAACTTGCTTAAGGCCACACAGGTAAAAAGTAGCAGATTAGCACTAAGTGCATCTTACTCCAAAACTTGTGTGCTTTCACTTAGGTCCGAATAACTCCAAATAGCGTTAAAGGAGGGAACAGATCTTAAAAACTTTGAGAGGATAAGTCATTAGCACAACTGATGGGACGGTGGGAGGAATCTTAGAAGAAGAGGAATCTTGGATGACCCTGAATTTTGTTCCTAGGGGATTAGAAAGATGATGCCCTAAACCTAGGAGACACCTAGCTGAGAGGAAAGATAAGGAATTCAGTTTCAGACACTGAAGCAATAAATTTTGATTAAGCACCTGATAGGAGCAGGGCACTCTGCTAGACAAAAGGTTTAAAAGAAATATAAAGTCACTGCCCTCATAGAACTTGCAGTCTAATGAGATAAACAATATATAAGTAACAACTACAGGTGGTAATGGGAGGTGCACCTGCCTAGAGTAATAGTGTTCAAACAAGGCCTGCTGAGTTTGAGGTGCTAGCATAACAGTCAGGTGGAGATTTCTGGCAAGCAGGTCCAGAGCTCAAGAGAAAAGTGTGAGCTGGAGGGGTAGATTCGGGCATCATTCCCTTCCTAAGGGAGATTGAGCCTCGAAGTGCACCGGATCCCCTAGAGAGGGTGATCAGAAGAGCCCCTGAAGACGGTCGAAGCAAGAGGAATCAATAAAGGAGGGAGGTGGGGAAGTGGTCAGAGAAGTAGGGCAAGGGAGGGGTGTGCCAAGCAGAGACAGGGCAGCCACATCTAATGCTTCAAAGAGGCCTAGTAGGGGAAGGTTGAAAGATCCTTTGGGTTCAGGAACTAGACAATTACAAATTTTGAGAAAACAGTTTCCACTTACCAGAGGGGCAGAAATCACTTTACATAGGTTGAGGAATGAGTGGGAGGTGAGGAAAGGGAGGTGGTAGGTACAAAGTCATAGAATAGTGAATATGGAAGATAACTAAGAGTCATCTCTAATGCAACCCACGAATTTTACAGATGAGGAAAATGTTACCAGTTCCCAAAAAAGTGGGTAGTTAAGGGGGCTAGTCTTTTGAGACATCACACAGAAAAGGAAGGTGAGAGATGAAATGGCAGAGAGAAAAACAGAGTCCAGGGAAGGATTTTTTTTATTTTCAAGAAATAAAATTGAACGGGGCGCCTGGGTGGCTCAGTCGTTAAGCGTCGGCCTTTGGCTCAGGTCATGACTTCAGGGTCCTGGGATCGAGCTCCGCATCCCTGCTCGGCGGGGAGCCTGCTTCTCCCTCTCCCACTCCCCCTGCTTGTGTTCCCTCTCTCGCTGTGTCTCTCTCTGTCAAATAAATAAAATCTTTAAAAAAAAAGAAAAGAAAATTGAACATGTTTACAATGAAAGCACAGTGCACGAAGAGAGAAAGATACTGAAGATTTGAGGTGGGAAAGAATATGGTAAAGACACAGGAAGTGGAATACAGAGCACAGAGGATCTGCATTGGACAGGAGAAAAGAGTCCTCGGAGTCAAAAGAAAAGAAAGATGGGGCGCCCGGGTGGCTCAGTCGGTTAAGCGTCTGCCTTTGGATCAGGTCATGATCCCAGGGTCCTGGGATCGTGCCCCGAATCAGGCTCCCTGCTCAGCCCCAAGTCTGCCTCTCCTTCTGCCCCTCCCCCCGCTCATGCTCTCTCACTCACTCTCTCAAATAAATGAAAAAAATCTTTTAAAATAAATTAAAATTTAAATTATAAAAAAAGAGGGCGCCTGGGTGGCTCAGTCGTTAAGCGTCTGCCTTCGGCTCAGGTCATGATCCCAGGGTCCTGGGATCGAGCCCCGCATTGGGCTCCCTGCTCGGCAAAGCCTGCTTCTCCCTCTCCCACTCCCCCTGCCTGTGTTCCCTCTCTCACTGTGTCTCTCTCTGTCAAATAAATAAAATCTTAAAAAAAAAAAAAAAGATGAAATGTAAATAAAGTGAAGAAAAAGAAGGAAGTGAAGAGATCAGCTCAGATGGCCTTAAGCTCAATGAAATACAGGACAGCTGCACCAACTGAGAGTAAAGAGGTGTAAGAGGCACAGAGATTTAGAACATCCCCTGCAGGAGTACAACAGGGAATCAAGAAAGAAAGATTGAGAAATACTGAGGGCTCTCTCAGGTTAGATGGCCAGGAGGAGCAGAAGGCCTCTTCTAGTGACATGACTCTCCTGCCAAGTGTGGCGACCTAGGAGAAAGCCCCAAGAATGAGACCATTGAGTTTACCCAAATCCAAGTTTTTTAAGGTTGTCTTGGTAGAACACCAAGTGATTCTAAAGTGCTAGTGAAGAGCTGTCTGGGTGACTCAGTCGGTTAAGCACCTGACTATCGATTTTGGTTCTGGTCATGATTTCAGGGTCCTGAGGTCAAGCCCCACATTGGGCTCTGCCGTGGGCGTGGAGCTTGCTTAAGACTCTCTCTCGCCCTCTGCCCCCCCCCCCCTGCCCACTCGCTCTCCCCCCCCCCCCCCAAAAAAAAACCAAAGTGCTAGTGAATGTAGTTGAAATTTTTGACCATGCAGTGCAAGTTAAACCAGATGGACAAGGAAAACAAGGAAAGAAGAGGGGTTGGAAGTCTTGGTGAGAATGGAGAACTAATTTGATGGGAGGGAAGAGTGGGGGGTGTGAAAAGTGAGTGGTGGTTGTGAGAGGGAAAATTCAGAGTTCAAGATCTCAAAGATTCAGCCCTTCCAAGTGATGCTGAGGTCTGAGATACGACTTTGCACAGGGGTGCCTAAACGGGAGCAGGGAAAGAGACTGGAAAGCTATTGTAACTGAGAAAGTTGAAGCGCTGAGAGGACAGTGTGAGACCATTCTGTGTGGTTTTGAAGTCTCTAAAGATGTTGGTGGGGATGAGATATGAAGAAAAACTGAGATAGATATAAAGTTGTTAAGAGTGTGATAAAGATGTTGGTGGAGAAGACTGCTGTGCAGATAGGAAGAGCATGGCAAATGCAAAAGGCATGGGCTTCAAGAAAAGAAAAGGAGGTTACCAATGGTGCTGAACAGTGGTCTCTCCTCTGCCCCCTCCCCCTTGAGATTGGAGAGAAGGAAGAGCAGCCTTCACCAAAGAGAAAAGGAGCAACATTAGGGTAAATCCAGGTTTCACAGTGCCAGAGGAAGACTCTTTCAAAAATGAGACAGAGAATTTGAATATATGAGGAGCTCCACAGCATACTGTGAAATGGATTGGTAGAAGTGTCGTGTGGGGTAAGGAGTCTAATCCATGGAGGTTAGATCCCAGTGAGAGTTCAGGAGAAGAAGAAAAAGGCTGGAGGGTTTTGCTTCTGGAAACAAGAGGTTGCTGCTTCTGGAATTTAGAATGGAAGGTACATAGCATTTATTATGATGGAAAAAAACCATAAATACCCCGAAGGAGGTGTTAGGGGGATGCACAAGACAAAGCATGTCTTCTAGTTCCACGGCTTCAAATGCCCATCTTCATGCTGATGACTCCCAATGTTGTCTCTCTAGCTCTGACCTTGCCTCTGAAAGCCAGACTCCTATCCAATTGCCAAGTGTCATCTCCACTTGGATGTCTGCCCAATGGATTTAGACTTAACATATTCAAAATTGAACTTTTGGTTCTCCCACCTCATTGGAATCCATGTCCCTCCCAGTTTCCCTATCATACAACCCCCCCAAAACCCATCCAATCTATCATTGAGTCCTGTCAATTCTACCCCTGAAATATATCCCGTATTTGTCTACTTCTCTCCAATTTCATGGCTGCCACCATCTTCTCTCCTATTGCTGCCGTTGCCTCCTAATTGATGTCCCTGCTTTCATTCTTTCCTCCTACAATCCAGTCTAGACAAAATCTTTTTTTTTTTAAAGATTTTATTATTTATTTGAGAGAGAGAGTGAGCGAGAGAAAGAGAGCACAAGCAGGGTGAGTGGGAGAGGGAGAAGCAGGCTACTTGCTGAGTGGAGAGCCCGATGCGGGGCTTGATCCCAGGACCCTGGAATCATGACCTGAGCCTAAGGCAGACGCTTAACGACTGAGCCACCCAGGCGCCCTAGACACAGGATCTTTTAAAAACATAAATCCGGGGCGCCTCGGTGGCTCAGAGGGTTAAGCGTCTGCTTTCGGCTCAGGTCATGATTCCAGGGTCCTGGGATCGAGTCCTGCATCGGGCTCCCTGCTCAGCGAGGAGCCTGCTTCTCCCTCTTCCTCTGCCTGCCGCTCTGTCTACTTGTGCTCTCTCTCTGTCAAATAAATAAATAAAATCTTAAAAAAATAATAAAAATAAAAACATAAATCCAATCACCTCTGCCTCACTCCTCTCTGTCCTCCTCCTCCCCCCTTCCCTCCTTATACACTCACACACACACACACACACACACACACACACACACACACACACTGACACCCTCCAAAGTCTTCCCCATGATTGAATAAAAGCCAGATGCTTTCTTTCTCCTTGAACGGTCCTGCGTGATCTGGCTCCTGCCTCCTCTCTCTGACCTCATCCCCCACCCGCTCCTGCTCTCTCTGTTCCAGCCGCACCAGCTTCCTTTCTGTTCCTCAACACCCCCAGCTCATTTCTACCTTCCAGCCTTTGCAGTAGCTGTTCCTTTTGCCTGGAATGCTTCTCCCCTACACCTTCACCTGGTCACTCTTACTTGTCATTTGGGTCTCAGCTTAAATGCCACTTAGAGGGGACTTCCTGACCACTGTGTCTAAGGTAGTTCTCTGCCACTCCTCACGTGCCCTGTATTGTTTCCTCCTAGCACTACTTACTGACTTCTGTGTATTTCCTTTCTGCCTTGCCTTACGAGGATGTCTGATTTGTTTGCCTCTATATCCCTATTGCCTAGAACAGTGCCCAGCACATAGTAGGCACTCAATAAAAACTTAAACGGGGGCAAAAAAAAAAAAACCTTCTTAAACGAAGACATGGATGAATAATGGGATAAAACAGGAGAAAGCTCATCTTTAGATTTGTGGCTTAGATTGGATTTACCTTTAGAGTCAGGTTTAACTATAGAGTCGGGGGTGGGGATGAGTTGATTTCAAAATTAGCTGTAGGAAACAAGATTGGTTTAGTTTAGAGGATAAGTTTATTTTCAGGTTTATTTATTGGAATGTGTTTAGATTTGAGGTTAGGGTTGGGTAGTTTGAGTTACGATTTGGGTTGAGGTTAAATTTGAGTTAGGTTCAAAGTTAATATTAAATCCCAATATACGTTCTGAGGCTAAGTTCAAGTTTGAAGCTAATGTCATTTCAATCTCATTTAGAGGCCTCAGAAATTTCACTAGTTTCTCCACAGAGCCCACTGTACAGACTGTATTTCCCTGAGTTTGGGGCTCAGGACTCTAGTCATCACCCCTCCCACCCAGGGAAAGCCCCAAACCAACTGCTGGCCTCTCCAAGAAAGAAACTGAATTTCACACAACCTCCGAAACTGAGATTGAAACCAAGATTGGCCCATCTCAAGGAGCGTCCTTCAGCACATCACAAACGCCTGTGACACTGAGCCTCAGCCCAGTTCTTGCCCTTCCGTCCTCTCTGTCTCTCATGTCTCCCTGTCACTCTTTCTCACCTTCCCCTTTTTGTTCCTCAATGCCCTGTCTTCCTCTGACCTAAGTTTCTCCCTTTCTTGGTTTCTCATCGTTAATTGCAACACTGTTTTATATTTTAATATAACTGAGGTCGCTTAGTCCATCAGCTCCTACCATTAGAGAGGCAGAAAGAGACAACAGGAAGGAAAAGGAACCCCAGAGAAAGAGAGACACAGAGAAAGAAAAGGAGCAGGGCCCAAGAGGGAAACCAACAGTGACATAAGAGACCATAGGTTAAAAGAATAAGAAGAAGCCAAGCTATAGACCAAGATATTTTTTTAAAGATTTATTTATTTAGGGGCACCTGGGTGGCTCAGTCAGTTAAGTAACTGCCTTCTGCTCAGGTCATGATCCCAGGGTCCTGGGATCAAGCCCTGCATCAGGCTCCCTGCTTGGCGGGGAGTCTGCTTCTCCCTCTACCCCTCCCCTGCTCATGATCTCTCTCTCTCTCTCAAATAAATAAAATGAAATCAAAAAAAGATTTATTCATTTATTAGAGAGAGCACATGCAAGAGCTTGTGGGAGGGACAGAGAGAGAAGGAGAGAGAGAATCTCAAGCAGAATCCCCACTGAGCGTAGAGCCCAACACGGGGCTTGGGGCTCAATATCATAACCCTGAGATCATGACCTGAGCCGAAAGAGTTGGATGCTTAATTGACTGAGCCACCCAGGTGCCACTAGACCAAGATATTTAAAGGAGGCATCGGTGGCTACTCTTCCTCCATCACATCTGCTCAGCCCCACCCCTAGATTTTGCCTAGAAACTCTCGTCCTTTCCATCCTCCTGCTGCTGCCTCAATGTAAATGTAAGCTCTTGTCATCTCCTTGCTGGTTATTGCACAACTTTCCTAACTGGTCTCCACCTTCTGCTTTTCCCTCCAGCCCCTCAAGTCCCATACCCCAAACCATTCTTCATGCAGCTTCCAGACTCATTTTTCTGATGTACCAATCTGCATGAGTCCCTCTCTCGCTTAAAAATTTTGGTGATTCCCCATCATAATTAGAATGAAATCCAAACTTCTTTTCTTGGTTTTAAACCCTTCAGAATGGGGGCGCTCAGGTCATGATCCCGGGGTCCTGGGATTGAGCCCCGCATCAGGCTCCCTGCTCAGTGGAGAGCCTGCTTCTCCCTCTCCCTCTGCCTGCCGCTCCCCCTGCTTGTGCTCTCTCTCTCTCTCTCTGTCAAATAAATAAATAAAAATCTTTAAAAAATAAATAAATCCTTCAGAATGTGTTCTCAGCTTAACTCCCAAGCCTCATCTCTGCTCCTTCTATTTGTACCCAAACTGTAAATAAAGTGAAGAAAAAAGAAGGAAGTGAAGAGATCAGTTCGGATGGCCTTAAGCTCAATGAAATACAGGACAGCTTCACCAACTGAGAGTAAAGAGGTGTAAGAGGCACAGAGATTTAGAACATCCCCTGCAGGAGTATAACAGGGAATCAAGAAAGAAAGATTGAGAAATACTGAGGGCTCTCTCAGGTTAAATGGCCAGGAGGAGCAGAAGGCCTCTTCTAGTGACATGACTCTCCTGCCAAGTGTGGCGACCTAGGAGAAAGCCCCAAGAATGAGACCATTGAGTTTACCCAAATCCAAGTTTTTCAAGGTTGTCTTTTTTTTTTTTAATATTTTATTTATTTATTTGACAGAGAGAGACTCAGAGAGAGAGGGGACACAAGCGGGGGGAGGGAGGGAGGAGAGAGAGAAGCAGGCTTCCCGCAGAGCAGGGACCCCAATGTGGGGCTCGATCCCAGGACCCTGGGATCATGACCTGAGCTGAAGCAGACACTTAACTGACTGAGCCACCCAGGTGCCCCACACATGGCCAAGTGATTCTAAAGTGCTAGTGAAGGACTGCCTGGGTGGCTCAGTCGGTTAAGCACCTGACTATCTATTTTGGTTCTGGTCATGATTTCAGGGTCCTGAGGTCAAGCCCCACATAGGGCTCTGCCCTGGGCATGGAGCTTGTTTAAGACTCTCTCCCTCACTGTCCCGCCCTGCTCAGGCTCTCTCTCAACACTTAATGCCTGACACCCCTCTCCCAGGCCAAGTTCAATGACTTTTCTATGGACTGCCATAAGGCCACCGTCACACTTTATTCTAATTATCTGCTAACTTTCCTGTCTTCCATGCTGGTTTTTGAGTTCCCAGAGGGCATGGGAACTGTCTTTCACATCTGTATCCTCAATGCCTTGTACAAGGTCCTCAATAAACGTTTGTGAAATAGAGAGAAAGCTAAAGAGGTGGAAGGAGAATGAAAAGAAACAGTAGTCTTATCAGCCTAGGAAGGCATGAAAGGCAAAGGGCCTCAAGAAAGGGGAGGAAAGCAGGAGAAATGGCTCATACACACCCTGAATGTTACTTATGTGCCACAGGACCCCAAGACCACTCAGAAACGCTTTTCCAGAGAACAGCCATATGCCCAATGCCACGGTGGTGGGGGGGGGGGGAGGGAAGGGCTTTAGCCTTTCAAAACCCTCAAAATGAAAGCATACCAACATCAATAAAAATAATCATGAGATTTGAGATGGCCAATTTTCTCAATCTTCTGAAACATGGATAAAATCATCTTTAGAAACCTTTTTTTTTAACTTACAAATTAAGTAAAAACTGGCTCAGGCGCCTGGGTGGCTCAGTTGGTTAAGCGACTGCCTTCGGCTCAGGTCATGATCCCAGGGTCCTGGGATTGAGCCCCGCATCGGGCTCCCTGCTCCGCGGGGAGCCTGCTTCTTCCTCTCCCACTCCCCCTGCTTGTGTTCCCTCTCTCGCTGTGTCTCTCTCTGTCAAATAAATAAATAAAATCTTAAAAAAAAAAAAAAAACTGCCTCATTTTTAAGAATGTTCATATCAACATCTTTCATAGTATCCAAAAACTAGAAACAAACCAAACGTCTATCAACAGAAAAATGGGTAAATAAGAGAGTATATTCACACAATAAACTTACATCATGATAAAAAAAAAAAAAATACTGATAAATGCAACCACATGGATGAATCTCAGAAAGATCATGTCGAGTGAAAGAAGCCAAACCCAAACAGTACATTCTGTGTGACTTCATTTATAAGACATTCAAAAGCAGGAAAAACTAATCTATGGTGATAGAGGTCAGAAAGTGGTTGGTTATCTTTGGAGGGTATCAACTGGGAGAGGGGCATGAGAGAACCCTCTGGGGACCTGAAAATATGTTGAACTGAGTGGTGGCTACATGGCTATAAACAGATGGAAAAGCTCACCAGGCTGTAAACTTAAGAGACGTGCGCCTTACTGTACCTAAGTTAAAAGGGGGAAATCTTAAACAGTATTCTGGCTCTGCAATCGCAGCTTCCAGATAAGTCCTTTGCTTGTCCCCACCCTACCCTAGCTCACCATCCTCAAGCTCCTCCTGTGTGAAATTCCAAAGCCTTCCCTGTAGAGAGCTTTGGAAATTGCTACATTCCTCGATCCCAGAGTTTGTGTTTGTTTGGGGTTATATAAATCTGACCTGGGGCACCTGGGTGGCTCAGTCAGTTAAGCGTCTGCCTTCGGCTCAGGTCATGATCCCGGGGTCCTGGGATCGAGTCCCACATCGGGCTCCCTGCTCAGGGGGGAGTCTGCTTGGAATTCTCCCTCTCCCTCTCCTGCCCCTCCCCCCCCAAATAAACAAATAAATAAACAAAATCTTTAAAAAAAATAATAAATCTGATCTGTGGAGGCCACCTGAGGACATCCTTCAGGAGTGAGATGAGACCTCAGCATACTTAAGTGCATGGCAACATCTCTCAGTAGGGGAACCATGATCTTTATCTTCCCATCCAGGACACTTGTGATAACAAAAGGGAGATCCATGAACATTTTCACCAGGACGACAAGCATAAACCAGAATGTCCAGGGCAAAAGGGTATATAATGCAACTTCTTGATAGAAAACCTGCCAGACGACCAGGAAAGTACACATACTGGGACGAGGGTGACTTGAACCATTTGGGACAAGGATGGGGGTAGAAGAGGAGGAAATGGGCACAGAGAGTAGCCTGTAATCAACCAAGGGTGCAGAGGTGTTATATATAATCGCTCTTCAGGGAACCGGGCCTCCAGCCCACGCCCCAGCTGCTCCCCCACCCCCTCCTCCCCGAACTGACTGTCCCTTCTCTGGAACTCCTAAGCCTGACCCTGCTCCCTGGCCCTCCCAGCCCACGGTTCCCCTGACCCCGCTCCCTTTCCCAGAACTCAGTCGTCTGAGCCCCCAGCCTGTGGTTCACTCCTGGGCCTCAGCCTTTCCTGCCTTCGACTGAAACGGCAGCATCTTCTCAGCCCTGGGGGCTTCCCCGGGGCCCAGCCCGGGGCCTAGAACCCGCCCGCCGCCTGCCACGCCGCCACGCTGCCACCGCCGCTTCCTCTATAAAGGGACCCAGGCGTCCAGGCCCAGGGGCCCCGCACAGCAGGTGAGACTCTCCCGGCCCGTCTCCTCCTCGGGCTGCCCGGCGCTGGACTCCCCTGGGCACTCCGCCCCTCCGCCCGCGCCGCGGCGCCTCCCGTGCCGCCTGCCTGGGCCCGGGCCTCGGTGGGTTCCGAGCGGTTTGTTCCCCTCTCTCGGAGTCTTCATCAGCCAGTCTTTGTTCTCTCTGTCTCTGTCACACGTTCTCTGTTTCTGCCACGATCCCTCTCTGTTCCCTTCTCGTGTCTGTTTCTCTTTCTGTGCCCCCCTGCTCACATTGGGGTTTTCCGGCCTGCACCTTGTCCCCTTCTCTCCTCTGTGGCCCTGGCTCTCCCGTGGCTGTCTCCGCGGGCAGGAGGCCCGTCACCGCCCCGGCCCCGCCCCGCTCACTGTCTCTCTCCCCGCAGGTTCTCCCCATGACACCACCTGGACGGCTCTACCTCCTGAGGGTGTGCAGCGCCCCCCTCCTCCTCCTTCTGGGGCTGCTGCTGGCCCTGCCGCCTGAGGCCCAGGTGAGGCAGCAGGAGAATGGGGGCTGCAGGGGTGGCCCCGCCAAACTTTGGGCCCTAGAGCCATGCTCCACCCTCTTGTCCCCTAGGGGCTTCCTGGTGTGGGCAGCTCACCCTCAGCTGCCCGGACTGCCTACCAGCACCCTCAGAAGCACTTCGCACCAGGCACCCTCAAACCTGCTGCTCATCTTATTGGTAAACCTCACCTGGCTGCCCGGACATGTCACCCCCAGCTCTCCTCCTACACCCCCTTCAAGGGACCAAGCATCTCTTGCACCTCTCCCCCCACCCCCCCCCACCCCCCAGAACAGAGGTATCCCACTCCCATCTGTCCTCCCAGCCATCCCCCAGGAACTCGGCCCAACACCTACATCCTCAGGGATTAAGAGTGCTGACCCCCAGGTTCTCAACCTCTCCCATCCCTTCTGGCTCTTCCTAGGAGACCCCAGCACCCAGAACTCACTACGCTGGAGAGCAAACACGGATCGTGCCTTCCTCCGCCATGGCTTCTCTTTGAGCAACAATTCCCTCCTGGTCCCCACCAGTGGCCTCTACTTTGTCTACTCCCAGGTGGTCTTCTCTGGGGAAGGCTGCTTCCCCAAGGCCACCCCCACCCCTCTCTACCTGGCCCATGAGGTCCAGCTCTTCTCCTCCCAGTACCCCTTCCACGTGCCTCTCCTCAGCGCTCAGAAGTCCGTGTGCCCAGGGCCACAGGGACCTTGGGTGCGCTCCGTGTACCAGGGAGCTGTGTTCCTGCTCACCCAGGGAGATCAGCTCTCCACTCACACAGATGGCGTCTCCCACCTACTCCTCAGCCCCAGTAGTGTCTTCTTTGGAGCCTTTGCTCTGTAGAAAAATCCAGAAAGAAAAATAATTGGTTTCAAGACCTTCTCCCCATTTTGCCTCCATTCTGACCACTTCAAGGGTCACCGCACCTCTCTTTTGATCCTTCCAATAGCCTCAAGTCTCCCCTGCTCGTGTTACCTGGCGCTTCCAAAGAAGGAATTCTAGGCACCCCAGGGGACCGTACCTCCTTTCAGCAAAACCCAATGCTAGGCTGAGGATTTCAAGTCTGCCTAGAAATTCCTGCCCAGAGCTCTTCATCTGTCCTTCCATCAAAGGAGGACCTAGCCCTGGACATGGAGGGGTCAGACACCGGGAGGAGCTTGGGAGGATGACAGAGAGGCAGGGGAGGGGGAATTATTTATGCAGGGAAAAACTTAAATTATTTATTTATGGAGGATAGAGGGAAGGGAATAACAGAGGGCCACCAGAAGAGAGAGAAATATGCCCAAGAGATGAAGAGCAAGAGAACATCGGCATAAGGATAACACAGTGAATGAGAAGACAAGTGGGGCTGAGACACCGGGGAGCTCTAGAAGGAAGCAAAAGACTCTTCAGATCCAGCCACTGCTTGACTAAACACCCCATGAGGAGACATCTGCACCTTCGATGAAGCCCAATAAACCTCTTTTCTCTGAAATACTGTCTATGTCTGTCTGTCTGTCTGGGAGGGGAGAATTTCCCAGGTCTCTAAGAAACGGAAGGAGGACAGGGGCCTCAGAAGAGACAGGAACTGTGGACTACAAGGAGATGAAGGGGCCTTAGGAGCTCTGGGGAAATGTGGCGGAATCACAGGGGTGAGGCAGCCAGACCACAGCAGGGAAACCAAAGGATAAGCTGGGAAGAAAAAGGTAAAATGGGGGTCCAAGATCTGGAGGAGTGGAAGTCAGGGGACCACTGGCAAATATGGCCACGTGTAGAGAGGCTCTGAGGAATGGGGGTTACAGGAGTCCTCTGGGGAGAAGTGACCACACCAAAGGGTGTTCGGGACTATGGGGGTGGACATGGGGACCCTCTGGAAGAATGGAGTGGGAGACCCCCAAGGCTGGGGGGCTGGGGAATACAGGAGACGTTTCAGGAGACACGGTCACACAGAGGGGCTCTGAGGGCTAGGGCTATCTCCAGCAATCTGGAGGGCACTAGAGTTCTTTGGGATACATGGCTACACACAGGGGCTCTGACAGATGGGGCCTTCATGCAAAACTCAGGGCCTCAGATTCCCTTGGAAGCCAAGACTGAAACCAACACTGCTGAGTCCCTGGTCAGAATGAAAGGAGAAGGCCTGCCCTCATGGGGTTCGTGAATTCCCAAGGTTGCTTTCGCTCCCACTGGGGCTGTCCCAAGCGTGTCCCTGCCATTTACCGCCCCCTCCCCAGCCCTTTCAGAGACCCCATCCACATCCCGCGCCTCAAGCTCCCTTCTCTCAAGCTCCTTTTTCCCCCAGGGACCCAAACACATGTCTCAGGACCCAGCATAGTTTCCCCCCCACCTTTTCTCCCCATCAAGGCGATGGCTTTCTGAAGCCCCTCCCACGTCTAGCTCTACACCTACCTAAGTCCAGTCTGGAAATCAGAGGAAAACAGGCCACAGACCTGAGCCTCAAAAAAAAAAAAAGAAAAAAAGAGGGAATGGGAATTGGGGGCAGAGGGAAACTGGGGTCCAGCCTCCAGGGTCCTACATACACCGCAGTAACTGGCCCAGCAAGCCCCCCTCAGAATCCGAGCGGGGAGGGTAGGAAGTATCCCTGATGCCTGGGTGTCCCCAACTTTCCAAACCCCCGCCCCCGCGATGGAGAAGAAACCGAGACAGAAGGTGTAGGGCCCACTACCGCTTCCTCCAGATGAGCTCATGGGTTTCTCCACCAAGGAAGTTTTCCGCTGGTTGAATGAGAGCCTTTCCCCGCCCTCTTCTCACCCCATGGGTATATAAATGCAGCTGTTTGCACACCCAGCCAGCAGAAGCTCCCTCAGCGAGGACACCAGGGCACCAGCCAGGAGAGAGAGAAGCAACTGCAGACCCCCTGGAAATAACCTCTCAGACGACACACCCCCAGACAAGCAGCCAGGCGATTCTCTCCCTCTAATACACACTGCCCCAGGGCTCTACCATCTCCCAGCTGGACCCGAGCCCCTCTGGGAAGAACGCCATGAGCACTGAAAGCATGATCCGGGACGTGGAGCTGGCCGAGGAGGCACTCCCTAAGAAGGCAGGGGGCCCCCAGGGCTCCAGAAGGTTCTTGTGCCTCAGCCTCGTCTCCTTCCTCCTCGTTGCAGGAGCCACCACGCTCTTCTGCCTGCTGCACTTCGGAGTGATCGGCCCCCAGAGGGAAGAGGTGAGTGCCCCACCAGACTCGGCTCATTCTCGGGGGTTCGGGGAAAGAGGTGTGCTGATGGGGACCGGTGAGAGAGAAAACGTGGAGAAAGATGGGGAGGCAGAAAGAGACATGGAGAGAGATGGGGGAAGAGAGAGGGAGGGAGCCCACAGAAGGTGCTCACTGAATGCTTCTTGAATGAACGAATGAGCCCGCAGACATATGGAAAGAGAGATGTGTGGAGAGATGTGGAGAGAGAGATGGGAACAGAACAAGTGATATGAATAAAGATGGTGAGACAGAAAGATGTGGACGATATGAGAGAGAGATAAGGAGAGATGTGAGGAAAGAGATAAGGAAAGATGAAGATGGGGTGTCCGGCTCGTGGAGGACACTCAGTGAGAGTGCTGGGGGATGACTGAATGGTGAGAGAAAACTAGAGCATGAGCTACAGAAGCAGCCTGGCTGTTTCTCGTTCAGGGGCGACTTGCTCTGATGCTAAACCTCCTTCTCTCCAACAGCTCCCAGATGGCCTCCAACTAATCAACCCTCTGGCCCAGACAGTCAGTAAGTGTCTCCAAAGCCTTTCTCCTGATTCTGGGCTTGGGTGGGGGTGGGGGTTGGTCCTGGGATAGCAGCAGTGCGGGAAATTCAGGGTTTTGGTTTGAGGGGAGAAGGCATGGAGGTCAAAGCAGCAGGATCTTTCCCAGGAAGCTTAAGGGTCTCACCTTTGTCTTTCTTCTTTCCTCCTCAGAATCATCTTCTCGAACTCCAAGTGACAAGCCTGTGGCTCATGTTGTAGGTAAGAGCTCTGAGGATTCAGCGGGGGGCAGTGAAGCTGATAGGGTGTGGGGGGATAGGATGTGGGGGCTGAACTCAGGCTGAGGGGAGACAGACCTTGGATGGTATGAGAAGGACTCGCTGGCCTTGAGGGGGATACTCAGAACCTCGTGGCCAGATGGGATGTGGGAAGACCGACAGAGGGGACAGGAACCGGATGTGGGGGGGTGGGCAGAACTTGAGGGCCAGGATGTGGAGAGTGGAACTGACAGGGTCACACTGACTCACGCCTCCCTCCTTCTCTCCTTCCCTCCAGCAAACCCCGAAGCTGAGGGGCAGCTCCAGTGGCTGAGCCGGCGTGCCAATGCCCTCCTGGCCAATGGTGTGGAGCTGACAGATAACCAGCTAATAGTGCCATCAGACGGGCTGTACCTCATCTACTCCCAGGTCCTCTTCAAGGGCCAAGGATGCCCTTCCACCCATGTGCTCCTCACCCACACCATCAGCCGCTTCGCCGTCTCCTACCAGACCAAGGTCAACCTCCTCTCTGCCATCAAGAGCCCTTGCCAAAGGGAGACCCCAGAGGGGACTGAGGCCAAGCCCTGGTACGAGCCCATCTACCTGGGAGGGGTCTTCCAACTGGAGAAGGGTGATCGACTCAGCGCTGAGATCAACCTGCCTGACTATCTCGACTTTGCCGAGTCCGGGCAGGTCTACTTTGGAATCATTGCCCTGTGAGGGGGCGGGACGTCCATCCTTGCCCACCTCAACCCCTTTATTATCTACTCCCTCTGACCCCCCTCATCCCCTTCTGGCTTAGAAAGAGAATTAGGGGCTCAGGGCTGGGCCCCAAGCTTAGAACTTTAAACAACAACACTTAGAAACCTAAGATCCAGGGATGTGTGACCCGGACACTGGAGCATTGGCCCCTACCAAGAATGCAAACTGGGGCTTCCAGCGCTCACTGGAGATCTCAGGTTTGGATCCCTGAACGCAACCTGGAACACTTGGAATATGAGGGTCAGGGAACCTTTAGTTCTGGCTAGAACACTTCAGAACATCCCTTGAGAAGATCTCACCTAGAACCTGACATGAGTGGACCTCAGGGGTCCCTTTCTTTAAATGTTTCCAGACTCTTCCTGAGAAGGAAAGCCCAGCCCCTCCCACATGGGGCCAGCTCTATTTATGTTTGCACTTGTGATTATTTATTATTTATTTATTATTTATTTATTTACTGATGAATGTGTATTTATTTGGGAGGTTGGGGTGTCCTGGGAGACCAAATGTAGGGGCTGCCTTGGCTCAGACATGTTTTCTGTGAAAACGGAGCTGAACTCTAAGGCTGTTCCCACCTGGCCTCCTGGCCTCTGTGCCTCCTTTTGCTTACGTTTTTCAAAAATATTTATCTGATCCAGTTATCTAAATAATGCTGATTTGGTGACTGACTGTCGCTACATCGCTGAACCTCTGCTCCCCAGGGGAGTTATGTCTGTAACCGCCCTACTGGTCAGTGGCGAGAAATAAAATGTGCTTAAAAAAGAAACAGGGTCTCTTTCTTGGAATTAATTCTGCATCTTCCTCTCCTTGGGGGTGGGAGGCCACTCCCTAAAGTCCTCTCTCTACAAGCCTGAACCTAGGGCACCTGGGTGGCTCAGTGGGCATCTGACTCTTGATTTTGGCTCAGGTCATGATCTCAGGCTGGTGGGATGGAGCCCCCAAGTCTCAGCTGGGAGTCTGCTTCTCTCCCTCTCTCTCTGCCCCTCCCTCGGCTCACTCGCACGTGCACGCTCTCTCTCTCAAATAGATGAATATATCTTAAAAATAAAAAAATCCCTGAACCCATAAAATAAATACAAATAAAAGTTAAAAAAAAAAAAAGATCCCTGAACACAGTTCCCACTCGGGGGACTACTGGGGCTCAGGAGACCCTGCATATAACAAAGCCCGGGCAAATAGGCCCTTCCCCCAGGAAACTGGAGCCTGAACCTAATTACCTCTCCCTCAGGGCATGGGAATTTCCGACTCTGGGAATTCCAATGGGGAAGTCCTGCACCTCAAGTGCTCAGGTGAGATTTCCTGCTGTTCCTGCTGTTGCAGCCTGCAAGAGAGAGTCTGGGAAGGGCCACATTCTCAGGCACCTGAATCACAGCCAAAGGACTTCCAGACCTTTGGGCGTCAGGGCTCCAAATTGCCGGATCCCAGGCCCCCCCAGCAGCCCTAACTGTACAGCCTGAGTCAGTTACTGAGCCTCGTCTCCCCATGAAGACACGCCCACCCCCCCGCATACGGGGCCACGAGAGAATAGAAGGCCGAAGCTACATCAGAGCACCCAGCATAGCACTTGGCAGAGTAAGCACTCAGTGAACTCTGACTTTCTTCCTTTGTCCAGCCACCAGCCGTTCTATCTGCTTCCGTCTCTCAGTGAGTGGAATTGAAGAGACGAAAGAAAATTTAAAACCAGGAATAGGATGCGAGTGAAGGACTCATAAGCCAGCTCTCATATACGTTCTTGGTGAATGATGAGGGGAGGGTCATGAGCTAGATGGGCTGGAAAGAGAAAAGCACCCTCTCTCCTCAGGAAAGTTCTTCTGGACACAGAGTCACACACAAATATGGAGTCAGAAATGAAGACCCAGGGACGCCTGAGTGGCTCAGTTGGTTAAGGTCTGCCTTTGGCTCAGGTCATGATCCCAGGGTCCTGGGATCGAGCCCCGCAACAGGCTCTCCGCTCAGCGGGAAGCCTGCTTCTCCCTCTGCCCCTGCTTGTGTTCCCTCTCTCACTGTCTCTCTCTGTCAAATAAATAAATAAATAAATAAAATCTTTAAAAAAAAAAAAAAAAGGGGGTGCCTGGGTGGCTCAGTTGGTTAAGCAACTGCGTTCAGCTCAGGTCATGATCCTGGAGTTCCGGGATCGAGTCCCACATCAGGCTCCCTGCTCAGCATGGGGTCTGCTTCTCCCTCTGACCCTCCTCCCTCTCATGCTCTCTGTCTCTCATTCTCTCTCTCGCAAATAAATAAAATCTTAAAAAAATAAAAAAATAATAAAATAAATAATAAAATAAAATAAAAAAAGAAAAGAAAAGAAATGAAGACCCAGAGAGTGGGAGTCCCCCCCGGGTTCAGAAGTTGGGCTTTCCTTCCTGCCAGGCTGCTGGGCAGGGGAAAAATTGTGTGGTATGCCGCAGGGGTGGGATGACCCACTGGGGTGACCTAGATAGGGCCTTGGGTCCTCTCTGCCTCCCTCAGCCTGGAGCTGAAAGTCGGTCATGGGGTGCTTGGGGTGAGGGGGCTGCTGTTACTCACCCTTGGGCCCCCACACTTGCCAACGTGCGGAAAGCGGACCCGAGGGGTGAACAAGGGGTGAAGACTTTCCATCTCACCCTGCATAGGGCCAAGGGCCCCAGACTTTCTCCCTCTCCTCCCCAGCTTCGCCCTGGTGTCCCAGGCCCTATCTTTTGGCCTCCTCCCTCACACCCAATGAGCTGTGTGTTCTTCCTTGGAGGACAGTGGACTGTGGGATAGTGGCTAAAGGGGCTTTCAGGCAGCCAGGCAGGCAGCAGGGAAGAAGTGCTAGGCCCTCAGGGCCTTATTCCTTCTCCCCAGCCTGGTTCCTCAGAACAGGGCTGGCCTTCCCCGTCAGGATTCCTGTCACTGATGGGAGGGACCCAAGAGAAAAGAATGCAGGTAGAGTCTGGTGAGGACTCGGAGGATCTGCGAAGAAGGAGGCTTGGAGATGCTTTGGGGTTTGAGGGGATCCCCTTCTTCCACCTTCCCACTGGGCTAATGCTGGGGCAAGTTCATTCAGAGATAGGAGGTGGGTGGGAAACCAGCAGATCTTCTCAGAGGGCAGAGGCCATAGGAAGTGGTGTGAATTGTTTCGAGCAACCAGAATTAGAGACTATGTAACGGCCCCTTGCGTACCCACCCTGAATCAAGACATGTGAGCACCTGGACGCCCGTGTTCGGCAGCACTAAAGCTTTACATTCTTTATTTTCTTCAGCCTCGCAATCAGTTTGCAGTCTCCTGCATTTTCCCCACTGCCACGGGGTCCCTGGAGTCTGGGTCCCCACTATCTGGGCTGAGTCACACGTCCCTACCAGGCAGTCGTTGATCCCCGCCCTCACCCCACCATCACCGCCCCGAAGAAGGTCTTCCCTCTCCTGTAGTCCACCATATCGGGGTGACTGATGTTGACGTACACCCTCTCGCCCCTCCGGAGCTGCACCAGGCCGCCGAAGCCCACACTCGTGTACCAGAGGGGCCCGTACTCGCGCGTCCGGGCCGGGTCCAAGACCGGGGTGACGGTCTCCGCGCCCTCGAGCAGCAGCTCGGGCGTCCCCGGCCCATAGGCGCCCCCCGCCCGGTAGAGCCGGCTGCGCAGCGTGACCGAGCGGTCCGACAGGGCCCCGCCGGCAGGGGGCGCCCGGCCCCGGTAGCCGACGTGACAGTAGAGGTAGTAGAGGCCGTCCTGCGGGAGCGCCAGCCCCTCGGCGCCCGAGAACTGCGTCCCGCTCCTCAGAAACGCCTCTTCTTTCTTCGCCTCCCAGCCTAGCCCCTGCCCCTTCGTCCAAGCGCCTGCGGAGAAACGGGGGCCCGTCGGCGCTCGGGAAGCCGATCCTGGAGGAAGGATCCAGGCCCGGGACTTCCGAGAGGGTGAGTAGGAGGGAGAGTGGGGGCTCTTAACCCCCTGCAGGAGCCGAGCCGGGGGCGGGGCGAGGGCGCGCGGCGCCCCCTCTGCAGTGATTTGGGGGACGGGACCAAGGGCACCCGAGTGTTGGGTGCGGAGCGCGGCGGTGGGGCGGTGGGGAGATCCAGGCGGGGTTTTGACAGCTCCAGGAGGGAAGCAAGAAGATGGATTGCGGGAGGAGCGGAAGGTGGGCCCTTTAGGGACCAGAGGTGGTGAAGCAGGTCGGAAACCGAGCCCTGCAATGACAGAGCAAAGGGACTCTAACTGTGGGCAGCAGCGCCGGTCCCTTGGACTACCTATGAGATCCTTACCTATGAGGTGGGCGGCTGGGAGCCTGGAGCTGAAATCTGTTTCTGCCTCCTCCTCTGGCAGCTCCTGTGACCCTGGAAGGGGGGAAGAGTCCACTATTGAGGGCCAGGGCGGCCTTCCATGCATGGTCCCCCTGAGAAGACAGGGCGCCATGGCGGGATTCCCGGGGATGCAGATGGATGGGAGCTGGGCATTCCTGAAGGGCTGGAGCAGGGGAGGGGGAGATGGTCTGCTCTTACCCAATCGTTGCTGGGCCTGGGCCTGTGCCCCCGGGTCAGTCGTCCCTGTTACCTGGGTGGGTGGGGTCACAGTGCCCAGAGTTCAGTGTTGGCTGATGCCCACCCCACCCCTCCCAACGCAGACCCAAGCTCCAGGCCTGGGGTCTTTCCTACCAGTCCCACCCCCAACACACATCTCCCTGGGAGGGAGAGCAAGCGAGGCACATGTACTCAGAGACGGGGGCTGAGTATGTCTTGGGAAGAGGCAAAGAGACAGCCAGACAACCAGGAAGGAGCTTGGAGCTTTCAGGACACAACAGCATCACGGGAAGAGTGGAAAGAGGACCAGCAAAGAGGCAGACAAGGCATCCCCACCAGGGACAGCCAAGCCAACTGAGCAGGATGAGACAAGAGAGCCGCAGGCGTAGCTAGAGGTAAGTGAGCATCAGCAGCACGCAACCCCGGCAGGGCTGGCTGCAGCTACTCACCAGTCCTTGTCCCTGCTCCTGGGGCACCAAGGCCAGCACAGCCAGGACAGTGATAGGCACAGCCAGCAGCAGGGTCACCAGGGAAGTGGCTCCCGCCACAGCCAGCAGGAGGCAGCCCTTCCCCTGGGGCCTCCTACCCCGGCCCTCTAGCCCCAGTGCCCCCATTGAGACTGAGCCAGGACCAGGGCAGGGGGGCTTTCATACCTCAGGGGTGGGGCCACCCCCTCCCCATAGACCCACACACCTGGCTGGGACTTTCCACACACCCCTGCTCCCCTCACCCAGCTTCCTGTTTACCCAGAGCTGGGGTGGGGCAGCTGGATGCCCGGGTTCTCTGAACTGGGGAAGAAGTTGGGGTGAAGTGACAGGCTTGTAGGGTAGAGCTGGAGGGAGCCTTAGAGATCTGGTTCAGCAGGGAGGGAAACTGAGGCCCAGGGAGGGAAGGTAGCTTACAGAGAGTCAGGCAGCAGAACGGCGCGAGGAGAACACCGCACACCAGATTTCCAGGGCGGTCTGCATTCTTCTACACTCCAGTGGTGGGTGCTGGGAAGGAGGGCTCTGTCCACGTCCCTGAGGTCAAGGGCTGGAATAGGACAAGAACTGAGGTCTTGAGAGATGGATATCCAGGTCCTTGAGAAGAACTTATGCCAGCACTAGACCAAATCTCCTCCTTCCATTCCCTCATTCACCCCTAACCCCCAGAGCTTGGTGAGAAGCAGAGTTAAGCCAGTCCACAGAAATAGCAGCTGAAAGGGGCCTCAGCCTCCCCACTGACTGTTGACTCACTGAGGAGGGATGGAAATGAGCATTACCTCCCTTGCTCCACAGAGGGTAGATGGGAGAGCAATAGGGCACTGCCCCACCCTCAAAGAGCTTGCTGTCTAGAGTGAGCCCCATCCATTTAGCAGGTGCTGACTACATGTTTAGGAATAAATGAAGGAAGGACAAATGAATGAATGAGGAAGCAAAACAGAGCAGCAACAAATGGTATGGTAGACAGTGCAGTGGGAGGAAAGACCAGGTCCAAGGAAGTTGGAGGTGGTCTCAGATCATGTCCCCTTCTTGATGACATCTCTGTGATTAGGTATTAATAATAATAATATAGCTATTATACAAATAGCACTTAGCGAGTGCTTGCCACTGATCAACACACTTTATATATAATAATTCTTTTAATCCTGACAAAAACCCTAAGAAGAAACTGAGGCACAGAGAGGTTAAGGAACTTATAGAAGGCCACACAGGAGTGGCAGAGTCAGGATTTGAACCCAGGCGGTCTGGCTCCAGAGCCTTGACCACAAGACAGTTTAAAAAAAAAAAACAAAAAACCCTGAGTACTGACTTCAGATTTGTGCATTTTAATGTATGTAAATCTTGCCTTCCTCAAAAAAGAAATGGGGAAACAAAAGCTGGACTCGAGTCACCGATAAGCATGGTAAGAGGTTTAGGGGTAAAATGTGTACTGATGTTTGCAACTTTGAAAGGTATCCAAAAAATGAGATAGATTGATAGGTATGTGATAAAGCAAATATAGAAAACTGTCCATTTTAGAATGTAGGTGGTAGGGATATATTCACTGTAAAATTATTTCAATTTTGTTCTGTTTGAACATTTTAATAATAAAATGTGTGAAAAAAACCAAAACCGTGAATATTGTCCTGCTGTCCAACACGGGGAACATTGTAGCTGGGGGGAGAGAGAAGAAATGCCAGAAAGTTTCTGAATTTGAAGAAGGAAATGCAAATGCATATGGACCCAGGCACAGATACCCTCCTTACCTCCTGCCCCCACATGAGCTCCCCAGTCTTCACTCTCTGTAAGGACTGGGTGTGCAATCTTCCAGCACCCATCTCCCTCTCTATCTCAGTGCCACTAAGAGGCCTTCATCCAGGTCTCTGTCCAGAAGGTCTCGGATCACTGCCCTTATTTGTGTGCCCAACATCAGAATGCTGCCTCCTACAGGCAGTCCACCGAGATTGCCCCCATTCTTTCCCAACACCAACTTGTCACCAGCTTTCTGTCCTAGACTATCAACAGTACTCATATACTCCTGTACATCTATCTAGCCTAGCTGCCTCTGATTCTTTTCATTAATCACTCAAGTGCCCTGCTAGATACAGCCCCAGAACGCCAGGCAAGTTTCCCCAAATCTACCAGAGCTCCTACTCTGATGTGGGAGCCTGGGTGTGTGTCTACACGTACACATTGGGATCATGAGCTCTCAGCGGATGCACTGTGAGGGGTAATTGGGGAAAAATTAATCAGGGAAGGTACCTAGAGGAGGTATACCCTCACTGACTACTTGCAGAATCAATAGGATGGCTGGAGCTGTGGGGGATTATAGGCTTAGTTACAGTCCCAGGAGTCTGAAAGAAAAGATGTTGTAACCCTAACCTTCAAAGCCTAACTTCCTCTCCTGATGAAGCTAGGGAGGCATCCAGACTAGGGGAGACGTTAAAGCCAGAGGAGGGGCTAGAATGTTTGAAGTGGCAACACCTCTCCACCCAGGCAGCTCCGGCCAGTCTGGAGTCTGTCTACCCACAGGCCACAGGCTCTGGATAAGCTGGGAGAGAGCAGGAGCCCTGGTGGGGAAAAACGGGGCAGGGAGAGGCAGTCACGCCCTGCAGTGAAGTGAAGCTAAGATGACGAAAGAGAGTATGGCTTTGGGGTTCCCTGAGCCCTGGAAGCATCTGCTGTCCAGCCTCTGTCTCTGCTCCCAAAGAATTAAATACAATCCACTTCTGCCTCCACTTCCCCTCATGGCGATCACAGGTCCTCCTCTCCACCTGTTTCTGCTCCCCAACCCACCCCCACACACACCCCAGCATTCCTCTTGAGCCCAGGAGGGTCCCAGTTTCCGGACCCTGGTCAGTGCAGCTGGCTCTGGCAGCATGAAGTCGGCAACCCCCCTCTTTGCCCTCAAACAGGAACCAGTGGTTGCAGAGCAGGAAGTGCCTGAGGGGAAGTTATGGGGCCCAGACACTCCTCCATGCCCCACTTCAGCCCCAGCAGTATCTGTCCGTGGGAAGTGGCTCCCCACACCAGCCACATAGGGCCCTGCTCCCCAGAGCGGCTCTGGGCCGAGGGAGCGGCCCCAGCTGCCGGGTAGCTCCCTGTGTTTCACTGGTCCACACACACACCACCAGAAACCCTGGTTTCTCCTCCTCCGTCAGCCCCTCACCAGAACCTAGAACTACCCAGTGCTGGAGAGGTCCCCATGAACCACCTAGTCAGCCTAAGGCAGAGGAAAAGGGGTGTGCTCTGGAGCTCTGGGGTTCCAGGCCAGCTCTGCCACTTCTAGGCTGAACCTTCTTGTAAGAGTCTCGACTCGAGTCTCAGATTCCTCACCAGGGAAAAGGGCACCATAATACCCTATGTTGTGAGGATTAGCAATGACAAA
Source organism: Phoca vitulina (assembly GCF_004348235.1). Classification (NCBI taxonomy): domain Eukaryota; kingdom Metazoa; phylum Chordata; class Mammalia; order Carnivora; family Phocidae; genus Phoca; species Phoca vitulina. Next base: position 168,470 of record NW_022589819.1, read on the forward strand.
GGGAAAGTGCCCAGGTCAGGGTTGGCACATCAGTGGGGCTCCTCAGCCCTGGAACAGTTGTAACAGAGGGCCCCGCACTTTACAGATGAGGAACTTGAGGCACGTGACTTGGCCCAGGCCATTTAGCCTAGCAGAGCAGGGCTAGGTTTCCTGACCTCCAGGTCAGTCTTCAGTGCTTGACCTAATGGCAGCTTGTAAGGAATGGACAGAGGTAAGGTAACCCACTGCACAAGGAGGGTGGAGGGTATGCAGGGAACAGAGGATAGAAAGCAGTATATGTGCATTCTTGAGTAGATGGCTAGGGGACAACTAGTGCGGGTGGGCAAGGGACCTCATGGGGAGACCCAGAGACAGCACGGATGGCAGTGGGAAGCCTCTGAGGGGTGAGTGAGGTAACCGGTGAGAGATGGGCACCTCTGGTAGGAGGTGAGGTAACCCGATCTGGGGTGAAGAATCTGAGTATGTTTTTCTGCCTCTAAAACTGTTGGAGAGCAGGGCTGAGATACCCACGGAGGCTGAGATAACCAGGAGGATGGGGTGAGCCGAAGGGAGAAATGGGTCCCTGATACCTACCCCTTTTCCCTGCAGGGTCTATGCCCTTACCTATATGGCGGGAGCTTGGGGCTGGGGGGGCTCCTGCTCCTGGCTGTGGTCATTGTGTCCGCCTGTCTGTGTCGGCTCCATCGGAAAGGTGAGCCCCATCGCCCACAGCAGTGCCCCGGGTCGCCCCCACCCACACCCTTTCCTACTGCTTTCCCAGAAGTGCCCGTCAGTTCCCACCCGCCCTGGGAGAGGAGGGGGGGAGAGAGGAGCCGAGAGTATCCAAAGAGGGAGACTGGGGTTTTGGCCATGGGAACCACAAAGATGTCAGCAAGTGAGGAAACACCCTCTGGGGTGGGGGGAGTGGGGGGGGGCTGCTGAGCTTCTTCTTTTCTTCCAGTGAGGAGGCTGGAGAGGAGCTGGGTGAGTCTGGGGGCCGGGAAGCAGGTGATGGGGGCAAGAGGAGGCTGAGGGCTGAGGCAGGTGGAGGCAAGAGAAGCGAGGGAAAGCGGGAGGGGGGCGGGGAGGGCATGAGAGAGCTGGAGAGGCAGAGATAAAAGAGGCAGAGAGAGAGAAGTAAGAATGAGAAGAGCAGAGAGAAATGGTGTAGAGAAAGGAAAAGGGAATAAGACAGAAAGGAGAGAGAGGAAGAAACTAGAGAGACAGAGAGAACGAGAGAGACGCAGGGCAAGAGAAAGAGAGGGAGAATAAGAACAACAGAGGCCCAGGGAGAAGAGGCAACGAGAGAAGAGAGCAGGGGCTCGGGCGGGCAGAGACAGAGGGCGGGGGCGCTGAGGAGGCAGTGAGGTACAGGGGGGTGGGCAGCAGCCTGTGGGAAGGACCGGGGGCGGGGGCTCCTCTGGCGACCTCCCAGCAGCACCTTCTCCCTGGCCCCAGGCCCAGCTCTCGGAGCAAGAGCTCCACTATGCATCTCTGCTGCCCATGCCCTGGAGGGAGAGGCCTGACCTCAGCCACGGGGAAGGTGCCAAGGAGGACCCCAGCACCGAATATGCCTGCATTGCCAAGAACTAAGCCCCCGGAGCTCCCCCAGACGCCTCCCGGAACCCAGGTGGACCCTGTGGCCCACCCAGTAAAAACCATGTCCTGCCAGCTTCTGTATCTCAGGCTTCTCAGTCCAACTCAGCTCCGTCCCATTCAGCAAGGCCACCATCAAAACGTAAGCGACTTATCTTCCCACCCGTTCTGGGGTCGAGTAGTGATTTCTCAGGGGAAGAAGGGTGTTGAGGGACCCAAGTTCCCCTGAAGGCCAGAAAGAGTACACGCGTGGGCCTGGCTGGAATGAGGAGTTGACATGTAGGACTCATCAGATCTGATACTCCCCATTTCTCAGGAGAATCCGCCTCAGCCTCCTGTACCCCAGAAAGGTGGAGGTGCTGAGCCCTGGGATGATGATGGGAGGGGGCTCCAGGCACGGTTACCGGGAAGCTCGCTCCTTGGACCTTTCCAGGCCAGGCTTGGTAGAAGAGAGAGTTAAGAGTCGGGGGACCCCAGAGAGGGGCATATTGGGGTACCTGGATAATGGAAAAGGAAACACATGAGACTCATAAGAAGGCATTAGTGGCGGGGCAGAGGAGGATTTATTGGGGTCTCCTGAAGACAGTTGGATGCCTGGGGTCTGGAATCACTCATCAGCGGCATCTAAGAAGTGGCAGCATGTTCCCAGGTGACGGTGGCCTGCAGGAGAGACCACGGGAGCTGCTCGGCGGGCGCCGCAGCCCTCCTCCGGCGGCTCTCTGTCTCCCCCTCCTCCAGCTCTCTTCCACCACTGCCCTAGCCCCCTTCCTTACATTTGCCTTGGTAATAGATGGTGCTGCCCATGGCCACACAGATAAAGCTGAAGGCATAGAATCCAGCCCGAAGGAGGAGGACTGTGCTGGCCCCTAGCCGAGGAGGTCCTGCATGGGGGTGGTAGAAGGAAGAGGCGAAGGGGGGACCTAAGGAAGAAGCAGGCACAGGCCCAGGGAGGGACAGAGAGCAGGGGGCCTCAGGGAAAGACTCCCAACTTCCAGGAAGAGTGGGGTCTCCCATCTCACCTTTCTCTACCACCAGCAGAGTCCCATTCCCCGTCCCAACACCTAGGCCCAGCACCTCCACCCTGCACACATAGACTCCAGCGTCACAGTGTTGGGTGTCCCAGATGTGCAGCTCGGCCTGATGGTCATAGAGGAAACGGGAAGAGGGAAGAGGGGCCAGGCGGCCCCTGAACTCTGGGGTCCCATTCCTCACTTCCTTCTCTGGGGCCACCTTGTCCCGGTACCACGTGACAGAGCCAATGGCCAATTTCCCTCGGCTGGCATTGAAGGAGCAGGGCAAGAAGGCAGCGGTGCCCTCCTGGGTACGAATCTCCGGGGGCTGGAACACCCAGAGAGCACAGGATCCTGGCAGGCAAAGAGAAGACCCAGAAAAACACCTCTCTGGTTACAATATAGAGAAAGGACAAGAGAGTTTGCAGTAGAATATCCCAGCTGTGTCCCCACCCACAGAGGACCCAGAGGATCAAGCACTTTGCTACCCCATGAAACCCCTTGCTCTCCACCAGCCTCATTTCTTAACATTGTTTATTAAATAGTTTTTCAGGGCACCTGGGTGGCTCAGTCGTTAAGCGTCTGCCTTCAGCTCAGGTCATGATCCCAGGGTCCTAGGATCAAGCCCCGCATCGGGCTCCCTGCTCCGCGGGAAGCCTGCTTCTCCATCTCCCTCTCCCCCTGCTTATGTTCCCTCTCCCGCTGTCTCTCTCTGTCAAATAAAGAAATAAAATCTTTAAAAAAATAAAAAATAAATAGTTTTTCAAATCCTTTCCTATACCAACACTCATCCTCACCCCATCCCATCACTGTCCAGCCACATTCACTAGTAATGTCTTGCTGAAACTTAACCTGTCCCATTGAAATTGGAGCTCATTAATGAATGTGGCTGCCTAGCTAACTAATAATTAACTATACTATTCCAGGTATTATTTTCATACCAATGGCATACCGTATACAGTACACCACCCTTGCTACTTTGTTTTTTGTTAAAGAGCATTATTAACTAATAAAGTCTTCAGGTGAAGACATAGCAATAATTGATTGAAATCCCTCTTTAACTCAACCAAATGGATGAATTAAAGCAATTCGTAAAATCTCCAATTAGATTCTCTAGTTCGTGAAATTTACCTGCCATTCTTCTATTTCAGTGGTTCTCAAGCTTGAGAGCACATCGGAATCACCTGGAGTGTCTGCTAAGACAGATTCCTGGGCCCGACCCTACTCGGGTTTAGAGTTGGGCCTGAGAATTTGCCCCAGGTTCCCAGCTGATGCTAAAGCTGTGGGTCTGGAGTCCACACTGCATTTAGTTCATGGATATGGCTGATAGTTAACGTCCCTCAGTTAATTAAAATCAGTTTCACTGAGAAACTTCCCTCAGAGTTAATTAGGTCTCCCAAACTCCTAATTACATCTAGACCCTAGATAATAAGCCTTGTTTAATAGGCTTATTAAGCTCATCAAATTAAAATTGACCCCTTCAAAAAAAAATTTCACCTCTTCCTCCCTTCAAGCTCTTTATACTGGTTCTTCAACTCTATCTTACTAGGATGGTGGCTGAGAAGAAAGGACCGCTGGGACGGAAGCTGGGGCGTGACCCTCCCAGTGGGCAACAAAAGAGGAGAAATGGAGGGAATTGTGAACTGGGGGTGTCCACATTGCTTCAGCTTCCAGAGGACCCCACCCGCTCCCACTCTCCTTTCTGGGCCACTCCCCTCAGGCCTCAATGTCAGCCTCCCCCATCCTCACTCCTCCCGGCCCCACACCCTCAGGGTTCTGGGAGAAAGCCCTCTCACCTGGATGGACCATGATAAAGATGAGCAATAGCATCCGGGTCATGTCAGAGGGTGTTCCAGTTGACAAAGGGGATCTGAGAAGTAAGGTCTGGGTGGAGAAAGAACAACCTAGTGCTCGTGGCCAGGCCTTTGGTCAGCACCAGCTGGAGGTGGGCAGCGTCCTATGACACACAGGACTCACACATCACTTATCAAGGACCTTAATTGCCTGGGACCTCGGGCATCACATGCATGCCTCCTTGAGGAGAGAGGATGCTGCTGATGGCAGTATCTGGGTCGCTAGGAGGCGGGGACAACACATGGTCCAGTGGCCTAAGTGTTTGAGGGGGAAGGGAGGGCTGAGATGGCAGCTCACACTAGGGTGGGTGGGTGAGACCAGGATGTGGTTCCCCTACCTCCTGAGTTTCGAGAAGACCAACACTTTACCCAGAATAAGCCTCTAGGAGCCCTCCTGGGCCCAGAGCTAACCTATTCCCCCGTCGTCTTGGCTCAGCAGTGCCCAGTCCCACCCCATCTGTTCCCTTCCCTCTAGGCTGGCTCACCCCTAGGACTGCTCTAGAAATTCTATAATAGAGGGGATTAGGAGAAGCAAGCTGATTGGTGGTGGCGGCGGGCGGTTGCTAGGGACTTTGGAAGCTTCATTTGCATAGCAATCAACCTGTTTTACTTAGATCGTGTAGACTTGGGTGGTTTGGCTGAGTGAAAGCAACGGATGGAGAGGTCTGGACTCATTCATATTTCAGATCTCCATTGAAGGAATATACCTCTCGCTGAGGTCCGCTTTACTCATTGTGTTCTGCAAGTACTTGTCACCCACTGGTAAACCCACTCTGTTATTTTGTTCACTGTTTAGCTAGCATTTCTTGAGAAACTATCAAATGCCCGTACATGAAAAATATTCTTAAAGACACAAAGGAAAGACTTTGAGTTCATAACTCCAAGGTTATACAGGGATTGGTACAAGAATATACCACACATTCTTGTATATGCATTACACACCTACATGAGACCGCACAGCCCGTAGAAGAGGAGGATTACATGAACAATGCCAGGGAAGGCATGGGCCCAGCCCTCAGCGCACAGTTCTCTCTGGCTCCTTTGATGTTAATGCATCTTTTTCCCTGAGGGTCCCTGTCTCTAGCTCTGTTTCACAATACATTGTGAAATTCCCATTTTTCCCTGCAGTGATCTAGAGTTTTGTTTTGGAGAAGCAGCAACATCATGGTTAAGAATGCTGGCTTGAGGGCGCCTGGGTGGCTCAGAGGGTTAAGTGTCTGCCTTCGGCTCAGGTCATGATCCCAGGGTCCTGGGATCGAGTCCCGCATCGGGCTCCCTGCTCAGTGGGGAGCCCGCTTCTCCCTCTGCCTCTTTCTGTCTCTCATGAATAAATAAATAAAATCTTAAAAAAAGAATGCTGGCTTGGAGTCAGCCTGGGTTCAAAGGCCAGCCCCTCCACAAACCAGTTATACGATCCTGAACAAATTATTTAACCTCTCCGAACCACCTACACAAGCACCCACGCCACATAATCTGGGGAGGACTGACTCAACCGTTCTCCAGTAGTAGCCGGGGCTTCCTCCTCTGGGCCTCTAACCTGAGGGTGTGGGACGCAGGTGCCCTTGGCAAGGCAAGGGCTGCCCCCTGCTGGCCACAGAGCATGGGGAGGCCTGAGATGCCCCTAGGTGGTTTTTCCCTAATGGGCCTTAATTCCAGCTTCGGCCCAGTCCCCTTACCTTGCCTCGTCCGATCAACAGCCCATGTCCACCCAGAGAGTCAATGTGGAGGAAATTGTCTCTTCTACTCAACGATGAGAAGTCCAGAGTTTGAGGAGGGAGTAGAGATCACCACCGGTGGAGTGAGGGTGTGAGGGTGGAATGGGCAACCGGCCCGAAGGGAAAACTCCATACTTTCACGGTACCCACACAGGGCACTGCTCCCTGTCCCAGGACAATGTGGCTTGGAAGTCAAGTCAGCCTAAGGTGGCGTCCTGGTTCCATTGCTCACACATCCGTGAGATGAGAACAGTATCTGTCAATTTCCAGACTTCATGGTATGGGATGCTCAGTAGGTTTGCCCCAGGTCCTCCCCAGTCCGGGGCTAGGATGACCACTGTTACAGCTGTGCCCGAACTCAAGGATACCTTGCTCTCTCCATCTCTTGTCTCTACCCAAGATTTCCAATATCCAAAAATGTTGTGGATTCCCGAGATTGTACTTGGATTTCTTTTAAGTCCATCTAGAATAAATCCTGGCATACGTGTAGATTCAGGGACCCTTTCAATAGCTCTGAGACTCTCTAGGGAACTTTAACCTGCAGGATGGGAACTGCTGCACTAATCAGCCCAAGGATGGACTTTTTCAAAAGAAACTTTTAAGAGGAAAGGCAACGAATGAAGAAGTTGTGGAGTGGATGTGCACCCATCTTGGGTCTAACTTCTTTACTTATTTATTTTGAAACCAACTTTTTTTTTTAAGATTTTATCTTTAATTAATCTTTACACCAACCATGGGGCTTGAACTCACAACCCCGAGATCAAGAGTCACATGCTCCACCACTGAGCCAGCCGGGTGCCCCTCTGGTCTAACTTTTTTTTTTTTTTAGATTTTATTTATTTATTTGAGAGAGAGAGACAGAGATAGTGAGAGAGAGCACAAGTGGGGAGGAGAGGGAGAAGCAGGCTCCCTGCAGAGCAAGGAGCCTGATGCAGGACTCGATCCCAGGACCCTGGGATCATGACCTGAGCCGAAGGCAGACGCTTAACCGACTGAGCCACCCAGGCGCCCTCTGGTCTAACTTCTTTAACACCCCGCCATGGGCTGCCTTGAAGGTGGTCAGAGCTCAGAGCAGGAAAAGAGGTGAAGGCACAGAAGGAACTCTGGAATCGCAGCACCGTGATCCCATTTTACCAGGGATTTCCTCCTGTGCTGGGAGTGGTGAGATGCAGGTGACTCCTCCTCTGGCCAAGTCCTTATAAACATTTTCAACGAATTAGCAGCCCCCACGTTCCACTTTCAGTCTGACCACAGCTTCTCCTCTGAGGCTCATGCATCGGACCCCGCCACCTTCCGCCCCCTTGCCGTCAAGGTCTATTCTCCTTCACATTCACCAAGAGCAGGCACCTAACTCTCCAGCTTCCTCTCTATTTCACCCCCACTCCACCGGTGGTGATCTCTACTCCCCTCATGTCCACGTAAATGATATTTTTAAACACTGAGATATAATTATATACAGCAAAAAGCAGGTCTTTTTTAAAAAAAATTTTTAAGTGCACAGATCTTAAGTGTACAGTTCAGTGTTCTCTGGCAAACCTATACACCCCTGTAAACAACACTGCAAGTAAGATACAGATCATTTCCATCACTCTAGAAAATTCTCCCATGCCTCTTTTTGGTCAGTCCCTTTCCCTTCCCAGAAGCAACTACTGATTTATACCCCTATAAATGTATATCCCTATATTATACCTCTATTCTTGAACTTCGTATAAGTGTGATCACATAGTATACACTCTTGTATCCGGCTTCATTCTGTATAAAGTCTGTGAGACTCATCTATTGTTGTGTGTATCAGTACCTTGTTCCTTTTTTTTTTTTTTTCTGAGTGGTACTCCATAATATGGATGTACCACAGTTTATTTATCCACTCATCTGATGATGTACAAGTGGGTGGTATGAACATTCTTGTACACATCTTGTAAATGATTTTTCTTTTCTTTCTTTTTTTTTAGAGAGTGTGTGTGAGGTGGGGGGAGGGGCAGGGGGACAGAATCTTAAGCAGACTCCATGCTGAGCGCTGAGCCCAACTCGGGGCTCGATACCACAACCCTGAGAGCATGGCCTGAGCCGAAATCAAGAGCCTCCCAGGTGCCCAACAAATGATTTTTCAATATACGGATCTCACAGTTGCTTTCCCTGGTCTACTCCAACCATCACCTTGATTCTACATGTCACCATGGAAGTTGTTCCACTTTGGAATCTTACCTCCCCTTTCCCAGGGAAATAAAAGCAATTAGGCCTCAGTCCCTCCAGACTCCTGTACCCTATACATGTGCTTTCACATGATTCAGCTGTTGGCTGACTTTTGGGTTCTTTCTCTCTCACTTTCTTTTTTTTTTTTTTAAGATTTTATTTATCTATTCAGTAGAGACAGAGAGACAGAGAGAGAGGCAGAGGGAGAAGCAGGCTCCCAAGGAGCAGGGAGCCCGATGCGGGATTCGATCGCAGGACCCTGAGCCGAAGGCAGACGCTTAACCATCTGAACCACCCAGGCGCCCTCTCTCTCACTTTCATTCAGCGAACTGCGAGCACCTACCGTGGGGCTTACCTAGGCAATCCTGTCTTAGCCAGTTTTAACTACTGCATATTCTCTGTCGAGACTCCAGTCTGTATCTCCATCTCAGTCTACACCTTCACCTGAGGCCTCTTTCTTGAGGTCCAAGTCCAGAATATCTAGCTGTCCTCGGGACATCTCCTCCAGAGTGTTCCACAGGCAATTCAAAATCATCAGTGTCCACCCAAACTGCGTCAGCCTCCTAGAGTCCCAATCTCAGTGCATGGAAGCAGAATTCACCCCATCACTTAAGGCAAAAGCCTGGGATTTATATTTTTCTGCCTTCCCTCAATTACCCCATCCAAACAATCTCTAAGTCCTGTCCATTCTGCCTCTAAAATATCTCAAGTATCTTCCTACCTCTTAATTGTCACTGCTAGTTAAGGGCCTCGTCATCTCAGGATAAAACGAGTACAATAGCTTCTCTGATGGACAGTGTGGTTTCTTCTCAATATCCATTCTACACCTCCGTCTCCAAGTGTTGGGGCTCATCCATCCATTCAACAGCGGTTGTACTGAGTTCCTTCCACATGCCGGACATTCTGCCTTCCTTTTCCCTTGTATCTTTCCTCACCTCTCCCCTTCTCTCTCATATCTCCCACATCTCTGTCCACAACTCTTTCCTCTCACCATCTTTATTCATATCATTTGTTTCTTCCCTGTGTCTCTACCCACACCCCACATCTCTCCACACACCTTTACTCACTCCCCCCACACCCATCTGCTTGTTCACTAATTCATTCATTCAACAAATATTTGGTGAGCACCTTCCATGTGCTAGGCACCTCTCTCTCCATCCTTCTGTCTCTTCCCCCATTTCTCTCCACATTTCTTTCTGCCTCCCCATCTTTCCCTACATTTTCCCAGCACATCTCTTTCCCCCAACCCATCTTTCATTCTCTTTCTCCTCCATTTCTCTCTGTGTGGGAGAATGAGTCAAGGCTGCAAGGCACTTGCGTTTTTCCTCTGGGAGCGATCGGTCTTTTCCTGAGAAGCCTTCCCAGGCTCCACCAAGGCTGGCTGGGGCCACTCCCAGATACCCTCAGATTCTCTGTGCCAAGTTCTTTATTTAAAAAAAAAAAAAAATTAATCTAAAATATTAAAGGAAAATTTTAACTCACATCCATCAGAAACTGGTAAATCAAACAGGCAAATAATTATGAAAGACAAAGAAGAGTGAAACCAGATAGTTAACAAGCTTGATCTAAGGTAAATACGTAGAAACTTTGAAAAACTAGGAAATACGCATTCTTTTCAGGTACGACAAAGACATTTAGAAAAAGGAATCAAAAACATATAGAATACAATTGCTGACCAAAAGCCACGACAATTTAAGAGCAGTAACAAAGAATATTTATTATATGCTTGGAAAAAATTTTTAAGTGTTTTCTAATGTATTTTGAAACTTTAGAAACCTACCTCTAAATAATTCAAATGTTAAAGAAAATATAATAATAGAATTTAAAATATTTTGAACTGAACGACAGTGAAAATCCTGCCTATCTAAACTGTTGAGGGGTCCCTTCTCCAAGGGGAGCCTGTTTCTCCCTCTCCCTCTGCCCCTCCCCCCTTCGTGCTCTCTCTCTCTCTCTCTCTCTCTCTCTCTCTCAAAAAAATAAATAAATAAATCAAAAAAAAAAAAAAAAGGAGGGGGGCACCTGGGTGGCTCAGATGGCTAAGCATCTGCTCAGGTCATGATCTCCAGGTCCTGGGATCAAGCCCCATGTCTGGCTCCCAGCTCAGCGGGGAGTCTGCTTCTCCCTCTCCCTCTTCCTTTCCCCCTGCTTGTGCTTTCTCTGCCTCTCTCTGTCTCTCTCAAATGAATAAATAAAATATTTTTTAAAAATAAATAAAAGAAAAAAGAAAGTTTGAAAGTCATTGAGTTGGACAGGTATTTCAAGAATTTAGAAAAAGAGGGGCGCCTGGGTGGCTCAGTCGGTTGAGTGTCTGCCTTGGTTCAGGTTACGATCCCAGAGTCCTGAGATGGAGTCCTGCATCAGGCTCCTTGCTCAGCAGGGAGCCTGCTTATCCCTCTGCCTGCTGCTCCCCCTGCTTGTGCTTTCATGCACACACTCTCTCTCTCTCTCTCTCTCTCTCTGATAAATAAATAAATAAAATCTTAAAAAAAAGAAATTAGAAAAAGAGCACAGAGTAATTATAAAAAATTAAGGAGAAAAATAATAAAGATACTTTTAGAAATTAATGAAATAAAAAAGAAACAATAGAGCAGGAAACGTTTTTAAATATTTACAAAATATGTAATATTTTACATACTTACAGAGATTACTAATATTAAAAATCTCTGACCAGAATGATTATGCAAAAAAGGAAAAGAGGAGAAATGGCATACACACACAAAAATAAATAATTAAGGGAATATAATGTCAGATACATTGCAAATTTTGATAAGATGAATAGTTTTCTTTTTTTTAAGATTTTATTTATTTATTTGAGAGAGAGAGAGAATGAGTGGGGAGAGGGGCAGAGGGAGTGGGAGAAGCAGGCGGGGTTCCATCGTAGGACCCAGGATCATGACTTGAGCCAAAGGCGGATGCTTACCAGACTGAGCCACCTAGGCACCCAAGATGAAGAATTTTCTAGAAAAATATATGACCACACTGACTTAAGAAAAAATGAAAAGCCTGATATACTTATAACCACTAAAGAAATTGAATCAATTGTTTAAAATTTAGCCATCGGGCGCCTGGGTGGCTCAGTTGGTTAAGCGACTGCCTTCGGCTCAGGTCATGATACTGGAGTCCCGGGATCGAGTCCCGCCTCGGGCTCCCTGCTCAACAGGGAGTCTGCTTCTCCCTCTCCCGCTCCCCACTCTTGTGCTCTCTCTCTCACTCTCTCTCTCAAATAAATAAATAAAATCTTTAAAAAAATAAAAATAAAAATAAAATTTAGCCATCAATGGGGTGCCTGGCTGGCTAAGTCGGAAGAGCACGTGATTCTTGATCTCTGGGTCATGAGTTCGAGCCCCAAGTTGGGTGTAGAGATTACTTAAATAAATAAATAAACTTAGAAAAAAAATTTATCCATCAAAAAAAAAAATCACCAAGCCCAGATAGTTATGAAACCTTCAAGACAGATCATTCCAATCATTTAAAGATTGTTCTAGTGATTGGGAAACAGGAAAAGTTTCTCAACTTATTTCATGAGATTAATGTAACCTCGATACAAAAGCCAGGCAAGGGCAATCTGAGAAAGTAAACCATGAAACAATTTCACTCATGAACATAGATGCAAGAAAAAAAAAGAACTTAATAAAAATATTAACAGGGGTGCCTGGGTCGGGTGGCTTAGACGCTTAGTCTTCTTTTCGGTTCAGGTCATGATCTCAGGGTCCTGGGATGGCTCCCTACTCAGTGGGGAGCCTGCTTCTCCCTCTGCTGCTCCCTCTGCTTGTGCTCTCTCTCTGTCAAATAAATAAATAAAATCTTTTTTTTTTTTTTAAGATTTTATCCATTTATTTGAGAGAGAGAGAGAGCATGAGAGGGGAGAGGTCAGAGGGAGAAGCAGATTCCCCGCTGAGCAGGGAGCCCAATGCGGGGCTCGACCCCAGGACCCTGGGACCATGACCCGAGCCAAAGGCAGATGCTTAACCAACTGAGCCACCCAGGCGCTCAAATAAATAAAATCTTAAAAAAAAAATATTAGCAAACCTAAACCAGAATTGAATAAGTAATAAAAAACAACGTAACCAAGCAGTCTTTATCCTAGGAAAGTAATTCACGATTCATGCACTTCCTAATTCTGTCCATACAATTAGTTACATTAAAAGATTAAGGAGGAAAATCCATGTGACTATCTCAGTCAATACAGTAAAAGCATTTCACAGCTTTTGTTCATGATAACAACTACTCAAATTTAAAAAATAGAAAAAAAACATTTTGGGGCGCATGGGTGGCTCAGTCGGTTAAGCATCTGCTTTCGGCTCAGGTCATGATCCCAGGGTCTTGGGATCAAGCCCTGCATCGCAATGGACTCTCTGCTCAGTGGGGAGCCTGCTTCTCCCTCTCCCTCTGCCCCTCCGTCTTGCTGTACTCACTCACTCTCTCTCTCTCAAATAAATAAATAAAATATTTAACAAAGAGAGAAAAAAACATTTCACAACAGTCATTTCTGATTTTAAAAATTACGAATATGTATATTGTGTCTTTATTCTCCCAAGAAATTCAGTGTTCTTTTTTTTCAGTGTTCATTTTTGAAATAGTTTTGTATTTTTCTTCTGTATCTTTCCTCCTGTTCCCATCCCTACCCTCTTGTTATCCACCATCTGTTCACTGAATACTTGCATTTCTGATACGTGTCCTTCCTTCACTGCTAAATGGCTTTACCAAGTTTTGTTGTTTTTCAATTCATGATGGAATTTTGGGCTACAATTTCCACCAGCTTTTGGCAATGTATTTCTGGTGTGTTGTTATCTGTCAGTAAATTGTGTTGCTCTTTTTTTTTTTAATTTAAATTTAATTTAGTTAACATATAGTGTATTATTAGCTTCAGGGGTAGAATTTAGTGATTCATCAGTTGCATGTAAGACCCAGTCACATTTCATCACGTGTCCTCCTTAAAGCCCATCACCCAATTATCCCATCCCCCCACCCACCTCCCCTCCAGCAACCCTCAGTTTGTTTCCTGTAGTTAAGAGTCTCATATGGTTTGCTTCCCTCTCTGTTTTTATCTTTTTTTATTTTTCCTTCCCTTCCCATATGTTCATCTGTTTTGTTTCTTAAATTCCACGTATTAGTGAAATCGTATGGTATTTGTCTTTATCTGACTGACTTACTTCGCTTAGCATAATTCCCTCTAGTTCCATCCACGTCGTTGCAAACGGCAAGATTCTATGTTGCTCTTTTTTACCTTTTTTCTCATAGTTAATCAAACAGAATCTCTGTTCATTTCTTTTTTTCTTTTTCCTTTTTTAAGTAAACTCTATGCTCAACATGGGGCTCAAACTCAGGACACCAGATCAAGAGTTGCATGCTCTACCAACTGAGCCAGCCAGGCATCTTTTTTTTTTTAATGTTCTTTTTTTTTTAAGATTTTATTTATTTATTTGAGAGAGAGAGTGAGCAAGAGAGAGAACATGAGCAGGGGGTGTGGCAGACAGAGGGAGAGGGAGACGGAGAAGCAGACTCCCCACTGAGCAGGAAGCCCAATGTGGGGCTCGATCCCAGGACCCCGGGATCATGACCTGAGCCAAAGGCAGATGCTTAACCGACTGAGCCACCCACGCGTCCCTTGCTGGTACTTTCTGAGATGCACCACCTGTGGGTCCCTTTGGACACTTCAAAACATTCTCTCTCCACCTTTACCAGTACTTGAGTGCATTTGGTCCATCCTGCGTTCAGCTTCTCCTTCTCAAGGTGAGGCCTTTCCTCCCAGGAAGGAATATTTGATTTTTTCAGAGCTGTCACTCGGGCCCTTCCTCTCTTCCTGATTTTCCCTGAGGCACTGCTGGGGACTGCCTGTTGGATATGGAATCTGGGCACACAAACACAGAACTTGGAGTCTGTAGGCATGCTGTGTCTCCTAGCTGCAGTGAAAACGTAGCACGCATGCCTGTGTGTGTGACCAATCTCATTATTGCTGGATATGGTTTCCAGGAGACAAAAGGTGAAATTTAGGAGTAAATTGCTGCTACGCTCCCCTCAAAGCCCCGCAAGGAGACGTTTTATTTTTTTTTTTAAGATTTTATTTATTGGGACGCCTGGGTGGCTCAGTTGGTTGGGCGGCTGCCTTCGGCTCAGGTTATGATCCCAGAGTCCTGGGATCAAGTCCCGCATCGGGCTCCTTGCTCAGCAGGGAGTCCGCTTCTCCCTCTGCCTGCCACTCCCCTTGCTTGTACACACTGGTGCTCTCTCTCTCTCTTTGACAAATAAATAAAAGAGAATCTTAAAAAAAAAAGATTTTATTTACTTATTTTTAAAAATTCTATTTGTCAGAAGAGAGAGGGACCACGTACCAGTGCACAAGCAGGGGAAGCTTAAGCAGGCACCCCACTGAGCAGAGAGCCCGCTGACCTGAGCCAAAGGCAGACGCTTAACCAACTGAGCCACCCAGGCGCCCAAGGAAACTTTTCAGAAAAGCAAAGTCTTTCAATAAGGCCGATGCTTCCCGGCTTTGCTTCAGGGAGAGCACCTTGTTAACCAAGCTCCCGAGTCTGGTGCATACACAAGAAGCCCTTTTGCCCATTTACAGTGAGAAATAAAGCTGCAGAAATCCACTTCTTCCCAGCCCCCCATACTCGCTTACATACGTGCGTGTGCACACTGTATCAGTCAGAGTCCCAACAGGAAACAGCACCCTCAAATAAGGCTAATTTGAGGGCTCCTGGGTGGCTCAATCAGTTGGGCATCTGCCTTTGGCTCAGGTCATGATCCTGGAGTCCCAGGATTGAGCCCACATGGGGCTCCCTGCTCAGCAGGGGGTCTGCTTCTCCCTCTGCCCCCTCCCCCCGCTCATGCACTCTCTCTCTCTCAAATGAATAAATAAAATCTTTTTAAAAATTTTTTAAAAATTAGGCTAATTTGAGGTGCTAGTTTATTTACAAAGGTGAGTGGAATATAGGGGAATCCCAAGGGATATTGCCACCCCAGGTCCAAAGGGATGAGGGGAGAAAGAGATTACAGCAGCGATTCTTACTCATTTTGTATCACAGATGTCTTTGGCATTCTAGTAAAGCATAAAATAAAAATATATAGGGTGCCTGGGTGGCTCAGTTGTTAAGCGTCTGCCTTCGGCTCAGGTCATGATCCCAGAGTCCTGGGATCAAGCCCTACATCGGGCTCCCTGCTCAGCGGGAAGCCTGCTTCTCCCTCTCCCAGTCACCCTGCTTGTGTTCCCGCTCTTGCTGTCTCTCTCTCTCTCTCTGTCAACAAGAGGGAGAGAGAGCATGAGACTTTCAAGCAGACTCCCCACTGAGCGTGGAACCCTATAAAATAAAATCTTAAAAAATAAAAATATATATAACAAAGTAAACCAACTTATTGAGTTCCAGTTACCAAAATAGTAATAAAAAGCTGCAATAGAGGGGCATCTGGCTGGCTCAGTTGGAAGAGCATGCGACTCTTGATCTCAGGGTTGTGAGTTTGAGCCCCACGTTGGGTTAGAGATTACTATAAATAAATAAATAAATAACTTCCAAAAAAAAGTTGCGATAGAATAAATCATGTACTTTACTACCACATTATATAAAAGACAAGACATTTAAAATACAGGCAAGGGAATAAAATCTTTGAAAAAAAATGGGGCGCCTGGGTGGCTCAGGTGTTAAGCATTTGCCTTCTCCTCAGGTCATGATCCCAAGGACCTGGGATTGAGCCCCACATCGGGCTCGCTGCTCGCAGGAAACCTGCTTCTCTCTCTCCCACTCCCCCTGCTTGTGTTCCCCTCTTGCTGTGTATCTCTCTGTCAAATAAATAAAATCTATAAAATAATTAATTAATTAATTAATTAATTAAAATACAGGCAAGGGGTGCTTGGGTGACTCAGTTGGTTAAGCGTCTGCCTTCGGCTCAGGTCATGATTCCAGGGTTCTAGGATGGAGCCCCGCATCGGGCTCCTGGCTCGGCGGGGAACCTGCTGCTCCCTCTCCCTCTGCAGCTCCCCCCTGCTTGTGCGTGCTCGCTCTCTCATAAATAAATAAAAAATATTTTAAAACATTAAAATACAGGCAAGTTGAGCCCCACATTGGGGCTAGAGTTTACTTAAAAAAAAATTGTAGAAGTGGATAAAGCTTTCTGTACTTAAATGAACAGTATTATTTACAATAATGGAAAGATAACTTCATTAGTGATGTAGTTAGGGCACCTGGCTGGCTCAGTCGGTAGAGCATGTGACTCTTGATCTCGGGGCCATGAATTTGCGCCCCAGCACGTTGGGGGTAGAGTTCACTTAAAATACAGGCACACCAGGGCGCCTGGGTGGCTCAGTCGTTAAGCGTCTGCCTTCGGCTCAGGTCATGATCCCAGGGTCCTGGGATCGAGCCCCACATCGGGCTCCCTGCTCTGCAGGGAGCCTGCTTCTCCCTCTCCCACTCCCCCTGCTTGTGTTTCCTCTCTCGCTGTGTCTCTCTCTGTCAAATAAATAAATGCAATCTTAAAAAAAATAATAAAATAGGGGCACCTGGGTGGCTCAGTTGGGTGAGCGTCTGCCTTCGGCTCGGGTCGTGATCCTGGGATCCTGGGATCAAGCCCCGCATTGGGCTCCTTGCTCGGTGGGGAGCCTGCTTCTCCCTCTCCCTCCTCCTGCCACTCCCCCTGCTTGTGCTCTCTCTCTCTCTCTCTGACAAATAAAATCTTAAAAATAAATAAATAAATAAAAATAAAATACAGGCACGTTGAAGTTAGATTTTAATAAATAAAGACACATCCGTGCAAACTATATTATTGCTTGGCTTGAACAAGAACTTTAAACTGTGGGGCCCCCCGGCTCTCTCATTTGGAAGAGCATGCAACTTTTGGTCTCAGGGCCGGGGGTTCGAGCCCCACATTGGGTGTAGAGATCACTTAAATAAATAAACTTTAAAAAATAATAATAAAATAAAAAGAACTTTAAACTGTGATGTGGTTTTTGACAAGCAGCACATGTAATGTTGAATATGAGAAAAGGATGTCCATTTTTCCCTTTCCGAGTTCACGGACCCACTGATATCTATCTCCTGGGCATACAGAAACCAGGAGGAAGATAGAGCTTTGCAGTGCAGTTCGCCTGGAGAGAAGCATTGCCTGTAAGTGGAGGTTTCCGCCAGCCTGAGGTGACCCCGTGGGAAGGGGGCCAGGGGAACCAACACCCGTGGCTTAATGTCCTCCCTCCTGCTGTTCTCCTGCCAGGCTCTCCAACAGCCAAGACCGGCTGGAAGCCAGAGGTGCCCTTGACGTGCTCTGTACCCGTTAGCCTGCTGCGGAGGAGAGCAGAGTGGGAAACGGAAAACGGAGGGGCAAGCAGGACACACACACCACCAAGTTTTCTGGCCCGTGTATGCTTTTCCTATAAGCACACTCCATGGGACCTGATTCTAAGCAGCAGGTCCCCCGGGAAAGCATGGAATCATAACAAGGGCCCCTAGCAACAGGTGCCAGTTCCATAGGGATTCTAATCTCATGGGGTTCTCCTGGTGGGTCATTTCCCTGACTGCTTGGCTGGACACTAACACGTCTGGCCCCTGTGACTCCTCCTTTTCTTCTTCCTCCAAGACTGACCAGCCGCACCCCCCACTAACCCGTGGTTAAGCTACGCTGATACCTTCAGCCTGGGTTCAGCAGGCCTCACAGGCTCGAGCACCTCTCCATTGCTTTAGGGCAATGACTCTCACACTTGACCCTGTATCAGAAGCACCTGAGGCACTTGTTAAAAACCTATTGTCAGGCCCCACCCCCAGAGTTTCTGATTCAGTAGGTCTGGGCTGAGGCTCAACCAGGCACATTTCTTTTTTTTTTTTATAATTTTTTTAATTTATTTTTTTATTATTATGTTATGTTAATCGCCATACATTACATCATTAGTTTTTGATGTAGTGTTCCATGATTCATTGTTTGCGTATAACACCCAGTGCTCCGTGCAGTACGTGCCCTCTTTAATACCCATCACCGGGCTAACCCATCCTCCTACCCCCCTCCCCTCTAGAACCCTCAGTTTGTTTCTCAGAGTCCATAGTCTCTCATGGTTCGTCTCCCCCTCCGATTTCCCCACCTTCATTCTTCCCCTCCTGCTATCTTCTTCTTTTTTTTTTTTAACATAGAATGTACTATTTGTTTCAGAGGTACAGGTCTGTGATTCAACAGTCTTACACAATTCACAGCACTCACCATAGCACATACCCTCCCCAATGTCTATCACCCAGCCACCCCATCCCTCCCACCCCCCACCACTCCAGCAACGCTCAGTTTGTTTCCTGAGATTAAGAATTCCTCATATCAGTGAGGTCATATGATACATGTCTTTCTCTGTTTGACTTATTTCACTCAACATAATACCCTCCAGTTCCATCCACGTTGTTGCAAATGGCAAGATTTCATTCCTTTTGATGGCTGCATAATATTCCATTGTATATATATACCACATCTTCTTTATCCATTCATCTGTCGATGAACATCTTGGCTCTTTCCACAGTTTGGCTATTGTGGACACTGCTGCTATAAGCATCGGGGTGCACGTACCCCTTTGGATCCCTACATTTGTATCTTTGGGGTAAATGCCCAGTAGTCCAACCAGGCACATTTCTAACAGCCTTCGCGTAATGCTGCAGGAAGCGCCACTCAGAGGGAGCCACTGTTTTAAGGAGCTTCTGCATTATCTCTGCTCAGATCTAGATTTTGCAGCCAGTCAGAGAGCTATCTACTTCCCCTATCTCCGTGTTCTCATGGATTCCTCGAAGCTGCCCCCTAATGCACCCCTGCATTTCCCACCCTTGCCCAGAAACCCCCCCTTCACCCCTACTACTAGGAGTCAGCCTTCTCTGTGACCCTGGGGGCTGGGCCCCTGAGTCTGGGTGGGTGATGTCTTCCTGTATGTTGGGTCTTCACAGGCTTTCCCTCCATCTGTGTTTTGTTCTCCACCCTTTGCCCTTGTAGATACTCTTACTCTTCACTTTTGTCCCATGTCAGAGCAGCTATCACTTTCTCCCGGGGGTTTCTCTGAGCATCTAAGCTCTGTCCCACTATGGTAGTCTGCCAAACCATTCTTTTTTTTTTTTTTAAGATTTTATTTATTTATTTGACAGAGAGAGACACAGCGAGAGAGGGAACACAAGCAGGGGGAGTGGGAGAGGGACAAGCAGGCTCCCCGCAGAGCAGGGATGTGGGACTCGATCCCAGGACCCTGAGGTCATGACCTGAGCCGAAGGCAGACGCTTAACGACTGAGCCACCCAGGCGCCCCATGCCAAACCATTCTTGATGGAAAGAACAGTCTGGGAGGCAGTCTCACCCCGAATACAGGCCAGAGCCTTCCCAATGGCCTATAAGGCCCTACCCAATCTGGCCTCATCTCCTGCCTGTTTCCCCTCATCCATCTGGCTCCAGCTACACTGGTCATCCTGCTGCTTCACAAATACTCCAGATATCCAGACATGTTCTCACCTCAGGACCTTTGCACTTGCCTGAAATGCTCCTCTCTCATATAGCCACATGGCTTATTTCCATTCCTTCTTGAAATCTTTTTTTTTTTTATTTAAGATTTTATTTTTAAGTAATTTCTACACCCAGCCTGGGGCTCGAACTTACAACCCCGAGATCAAGAGTCACATGCTGCACTGACTGGGCTAGCCAGATACCCCCCTACCTGAAATCTTTGCTCAAATATTTTCTCAGAGAAGCCTCTCTGATCACCCTCTTTAAAACTGCAGTCCAGGGTGCCTGGGTGGCTCAGTCAGTTAAGCATCTGACTTCAGCTCAGATCACCGTCTTGGGGTCCTGGGATCAAGTCTCCCCACAGGCTCCGTGCTCAGCAGGGAGTCTGCTTGTCCCTCTCCTGCTCCCTCTGCCCTGCCCCAGCTCATGCTCTCTCTCTCTGTCTCTCAAATAAATAAATATTTAAAAAATAATAAAAATAAAATAAAAATAAAACTGCAGTCTCCCACAGCACTTCCTATCCCCCTTCCCTACTTTGTTTTTCTGCATAGGTACTTGCCACCTTTAATATGTTTATTATTTTTAGAATTTTTTATTTTTAAGTAATCTCTACATCCAACATGGGGCTTGAACCCCAAGATCAATCATCACATGCTCCGCTGACTGAGCTAGCCAGGCACCCCAATATGTTTATTTTTATGGTCTGTGTTCCTCAGTTAGACTGTCCTTCAGGACAAGAATTGACACTTGTTTGGATCACTGAGGTGGCATAGAGTATGCATTTGATAATTATGTGTTGAATGAATGTATGAATAAAGAAATGAATTCCCCCCATTAGGCACTGAGACCTGAGTGTAGGGTTGCAGCTTTCTCTGAAAGGAGAGAGGCTGCTACAGTAAAGGGAAGTCCAGAATTCAGAGTTCACCCCAGCATCTCCCCCCACCTGCACAGGTCAGGGAGAGGGCAGTGAGAAGTGAATACTCCCAGCTGCAGAAGGGGAAGTAAGGTGAAGGGGAGGGGAGGAGGAAAGGTGTCTCCACTGATGCTGGGGCAGGGTGGGTGGAGCTCTGGGTGGGGAGTCTGTTTTTTATTTATTTATTTATTTATTTATTTAAGATTTATTTATTTATTAGAGAGTGAGGGAGGAGGGGCAGAGGGAGAGGGAGAGAGAGAATCTCAAGCACACTCCCCACTGTGCAGGGAGCCCCCCGCGGGGCTAGATCTCACAATCCTGAGAAACCAAGAGTCGGACAATCTGAACCACCCAGAGTTTGGGAGGTTTGAACAAAAATGGTGGGGAGTTTGAACAAAAACGTCTCAGTGAGGGGAACCTACTAGCCTCACCTCCCCTGGAAGCAACTACTCATACGACAAAAAAAAGGAAAAAGGATATGCGTGGGGAAGACATTTATTAGAGGCTACTTACCCACTCTATCGAACCCACGGTGACTGGCCCCGATTACACATACACACCCCCCTAATGTTGGCTTCACCCTCTGGCTCTTGTGTCCACAGATGCTGTCTCTCTCAGCACCACTTTCAGTTCCTCCAAAGAATCTACTTAAATTCACGAATTCCTGGGGCGCCTCGGTGGCTCAGATGGTTAAGCGTCTGCCTTCGGCTCGGGTCGTGGTCCCAGAGCCCCACGTCGGGCTCCTGGCTCAGCGGGGAGCCTGCTTCTCCCTCTCCCTCTGCCTCTCCCCCTGCTCATGCTCTTTCTCTCTCTCTGTATCTCTGTGTCTCAAATGAATAAACAAAAATCTTTAAAAAAAAATTCTCGAGTTCCTGAGCTCTGTAGATTTCACTAAATATTTCAAAGGAGATAAGATGAATGGGTTACATTGCACATCCTAAAGCGAATAAGTACAATTCATGTGTTAGGCATCGCCAGGTTTCCAAGTGCCTCTGTGGAGCTGCCAGACTGGGAGTGAAGCTTCTCTCCCTTTCCGACCCTAAACCATCTTGCCGTCCTTTTAGATCTGCCGGTGGACTTGAGATTTTTCTCCCATTCACAGCGTAGAAAAATCCAGTCAGCCCTTCCTCGGCTATGTGTCCAAACCTGCGTGCCCAGACTCATGACACCCGACCAAATGCAAGTCTTAAAATTTACCTGACCCTCTGCACCTTTTCAAAGACCATTTATTTGTTCCTGAGAGTAAATAGCCTTCCCCCATACCTCCAGTGGCTTCTTTCTTTCCTGCACAGACTGGGCTCTCTTTTTTTAAAAAAGATTTTATTTATTTGTTTATTTGACAGAGAGAGACACAGCGAGAGAGGGAACACAAGCAGGGGGTAGTGGGAGAGGGAGAAGCAGGTTTCCTACTGAGCAGAAAGCCTGATGTGGGGCTCGATCCCAGGACGCTGGGATCATGACCTGATCCGAAGGCAGACACTTAACGACTGAGCCACCCAGGCGCCCCTAGACTGGGCTCTCCTTAAGAGGAATTTGGGAGAATGTTATTTTCTCATCTCAATCCTAGAGCCACTGGCCCCTTCCTCTTGGGGTGCTCATGTCAGCAGAAGCTGAGGGGAAGTGAGGCCTGGGACTGGAGGAGGAGGGAATGAGGGGAAAGAGGAAGTTTAGGAGGGAGGCCTCCGAGGAGGCTGATGGGAGAGGAGAGCCGGCAGACAGAGAGCACCAGCTCCGTCTCTATCCACCTATTTACCGGTTTCTCCATCAACATCTGCTGAGCTATGAGCCAAACCAGGGATTTACAGGGTAAGGAAGGTAGAAGAGGCAGAGCCTAAAATGGGAGCAAGGAGATGGACAGACCTGGGCAGGGCTAGGAGGTGGTGAGCAGGTCTAGCAGGGCAGAACTGTGATGACCCTGGGCCGGTGTGGGGGAAAGAAGAGGAATGGGGGGGTGAGGAAACATTAACCTCTGTGCCCCCTCAGGAGGAAAAGCCTTCCGGCTGTTGAAGGCCCAGCAGGAAGAGAGACTCGATGAAATCAACAAGGTAAAAGGAAGATCTGAGGGGGCAGGGCCTGGGGGGAAGGGGCCCCTGGACCAGGTGGACCTATCCTGGCTCTTGCTTTCTCCCCACAGCAGTTCCTGGACGATCCCAAATATAGCAGTGATGAGGATCTGCCCTCCAAACTGGAGACCTTCAAGAGTGAGGGGAAAACTGTAGGGGCAGATGGGGAGTGAGGAGATTTCTTGATTTCCTCAAGAACAGAGAAAGGACCTCAAAGACACAGAGTCTACATGTGTGGTGGAAA
The DNA here is from genome assembly GCF_004348235.1 of Phoca vitulina. NCBI lineage: Eukaryota > Metazoa > Chordata > Mammalia > Carnivora > Phocidae > Phoca > Phoca vitulina. Next base: position 191,474 of record NW_022589819.1, read on the forward strand.
AAAGGGAGGCTGCCTCTATTGTTCCCCCTGGTTGCAGTCTCTTTCCTTGGGCTGGCCCTCTCAGCACCCTCTCTGGTTCCCTACACCTTAACAGGGTGCCCCAACCCAACCCACACTTCCTCTGCTTGCCCCACCTCCCCCTTCCACATCTTCCCCACCTAGCGCTTGGTCAGCGGCCCTTTTCTCAAGCCCCTGCCCTGCCTCGGCCTGGGACCCTCCAGCCAGTGCTTACCCTATCTGCTTTCTCCCCTCACCCAGAGAAATACATGGAGTTTGACCTGAATGGAAACGGAGATATCGGTGAGAAAAGGGTGATGGGGGGGTGTGCAGACCCAGGAAGAGGGAGGTCTCTCCTACCATGCTCCATTCCCAGTGGTTTGGGAGAGGGCCCAGCCACCAGAGTAGGAGGGACTAGAATGGGAATGGGAAGGTGAGGACAGAGAGAGAGAGGCTCCCCTTTTCTTACCCCCCTCCTCTGCCTCTAGATATCATGTCCTTGAAGCGGATGCTGGAGAAACTGGGGGTCCCCAAGACCCACCTGGAGCTCAAGAAATTAATCAGGGAGGTGTCCGGCGGCTCTGGGGAGACTTTCAGCTACTCTGACTTCCTCAAGATGATGCTGGGCAAGAGATCTGCCATCCTAAAAATGTGAGGGTCCAGTGCCAACCTTTCCTATGCTTACCTGTTTTCTCCTCAACCCTACCCCCATCCCCAGGCTCACCTGCACATTACTCAGCATCCATTTCTTCCCTTCTTTGAGGGACCCTTCCAAGTTCCTATCGCTATCCATTGTTCTGGTCCCTACAGCCCCCGACACGGCCATCCCTGCTCTTCTTCCTCTTCCTCCCACCATAATAACCCCTGTCCTTTTCCAGACTTTCACAGCAGCCTAAGATTTATTCTCTCGAGAAGACTGTCCCCTGATCCCTCTGTCTCTTCCCATCTCAACCAGGATCCTGATGTACGAGGAGAAAGCGAGAGAACAGGAGAAGCCAGCAGGTCCCCCAGCGAAGAAAAATATCTCTGAGTTGCCCTAATTTGTAGTAGGGGAGATGTTGTGGGATTGATGGGGCTTCTAATGACCCCAACACGGAAAAAGGACACAGAATTGTGAGCCAGAGGTACACTAAATTAAATAAACTATCCTTCTCCAGATCAAGTCAGCTTGGTCTCTGTTTGGGGGGAGTTTTTTTCCTGGGTTTGGGAAGAAGTGAACATCTTTGAGGGAAGGGCAGCAAGGATTTGCCCATATGAGCAATCCATCCACAATTTTGTAATGTGTCAACTACAGCAGATGGTTTTGGATTTCAAGGCAGATTCCAGATATATGATAGCCTGATCTCAAGGAATTTAGATGGGACAAAAAGACATGTACAGACAAAAAAATACCACCCAGGCCCATGGGGAAGAGCAAGGATTATCTTTTTTTTTTTTTTTTTAAGATTTTACTTTTTTTAAGTAATCTCTACACCCAACGTGAAGCTCCAACTCACAACCCCGAGATCAAGAGTCACATGCTCTATTGACTGAGCCAGCCAGGGGCCCCAAGCAAGGATTATCTTGAACCAATATTCTCCATCACTAGTCTTTGTTACCTAACAAATAATTAAGACTCTCTGAGTCTTTCCTCAGAAAGTGGGGATAATATGATCTACCTCACAGCGCCTGGCATATCATAAGCCCTCAATAATGTTTAAAACTTGAATGGATGGATGGATAGATGGATGGATAAAAGAACTGATGTTACTGAATAGAGTAAAGGATTCACAAAACTATAAGTCCTGATAAGTTAAGCATTAAATGAGTCATTGAGGTCCTTTTAGGGGACAAGCTGCAGAAACTGAGTCTAATGAAGGGAAAGGGGGCTTCTATTTGGAGGATATTGAGAACAGATACTGGGGATACAGAATACTCGGATGGCAGAAAGGATTAAAAAGTCAATCCCGGGGGAGCCTGGGTGGCTCAGTTGTTGGGCGTCTGCCTTCGGCTCAGGTCATGGTCCCGGGGTCCTGGGATCAAGCCCCGCATTGGGCTCCCTGCTCGGCGGGAAGCCTGCTTCTCCCTCTCCCACTCCCCCTGTGTTCCCTCTCTCACTGTGTCTCTCTTTCTGTCAAATAAATAAAATCTTAAAAAAAAAAAAAAGCCAATCCCAGGGAAGGAATGAACCACAGAGTTCCCAAGTCTTCAGTGAGGCTATTCATGGACCTTTCCTCCAACAGGTCCAGATGAGTGTTAACTCTAGCCATCCCCAGACTCTGGCCACTATTTCAGATTTCCTGACTTTCTGGGGAGAGATAATCCAATTAGCCCAGCTTGTTTCAGGTACTGAGAACAGGAGTGTTGGCTCTTCCCAGTGGTGAAGCCAGGTTGACCTCTTAAAGAGTGCTACAGTAAATGTATGGGGCTTCAGATGAGGAGGAGATCACAGCAAGCTGGATAAAATATCTGAACGTAATAAAATCAATAGCTAAACTTATTGAGCACCCACTGTATACCATCCTAAACGCTTTCTGTGTACTAATTCTCTTAATCTTTGCAACAACTCCGGTGACACCGAGGAGGATACAAAGGAGCTGGAGCTTAAATAATTCGTTTGTTCAGGATAAATAAATTGGGTTCTATTCATACATCGGACTATTATTTTACAGCAACAAGAACGAACAAACCACAACTACATGCAACAATGTGGATGAACTTCGTCAACATAACGTTAAGCAAAAGAAGACAGACACAGGAGAACACTTACTGTACAATTCCATCTGTATAAAGTACAAGAAAGGGTAAAACTAATATATGTTGTTATAAGTCAGGGTAGTAGTAAGTCTTGGGGGAGGGCAATGACTGGAAGAGGCCCTCTAGCAGGTTCTGTGGCGCTAAAGTTTTATTTTTGGCTACATGTTCTGCTCAGTTTGTGAAAATTCATCAAAAATAAATAAATATAGTATGCTTTGATAAAAAGACTTAAAAAATCATTTGGGGGGTGCGCCTGGGTGGCTCAGTCAGTTAAGCGTCTGCCTTCGGCTTAGGTCATGATCCCAGAATCTTGGGATCAAGCCCTGCATCGGGCTCTCTGCTCAGCGGGGAGCCTGCTTCTCCCTCTGTCTGCCCCTCCCCCTGCTCCTGTGTGCGCTTTCTCTCTCTCTCTGTCAAATAAATAAATAAAATCTTTAAAAAAAATAAAAATAATTTATTGGCCATCAACCTTGTGCCATTCCCTATTCTAGGTGGTTGGGATATAAGAGTCAACAAAACAATGATCCTTGCCATTGTGAAGTTTACATTCTGTTGTGGAAAATGGTGTAGGAGGAGGACAGACAACAAACAAATATAATTTAAAATGTATATGATGTTAGAAGAAAAAGTAGAGCAAGTTAAAGGGGAACGGGGTAACAGGATGGTCAGGGAAGATTAAAATTTTGAATGTGTCATCAGGGTAGGCCTCATTGAGAAGAGGACCAGCACTGAACAAAGACCTCATGGAGGTAAAGGAATGAGCGATGTGGGTTTCTGGGGGAAGAGTCAACTTGGCGAGGAAAAGAGAAGCAAAAGGGCTCCAAGGTGAGACATGCCTGGTAGAAGTAGGGAAAGTGATAAAATCACGGGGCCAAGTCATTTAGGGTCTTGTAGGCCACTCTAAGGACTTTGAGAGAAACTGAGAGGCATTGTAGAACTTTGAGCAAGGGAGTCCTTTGAGGCCTCCTTTGAGAAAAGGCCCACTCTGGCTGCAGTGCAGAGAACAGGCAGTAGGGGCAGGGGTAGACGAAAGACAAGTTAGGAGGCTGTAGCTGTAACCCAGGTGAGAGATCAAGGTGGAAGCAGTGTGAGTGAATTGGCTGGATTCTGGATATTTTCTCAAGACAGGAGTTCCTGTCTGCTTGAAAGTGGGGAGTGAAATAAAGAAGGGAGTCCATGAGGATTCCAGGGTTTTTAGCTTAACTATAATTTTTAAATTGCCACCAACTGAGATGATGAAGGCTGTGGAGAGAGCAAATTTTGAGGGTCTGGAGATCAAATGTTCGGTGTTGGACATACTGAATTTGAAATGATCTGTTAGATAACCAAGAGGAGATGTCAAGTACATAGCTCTGTATCCAAGTCTGGAGTTTGGGAGAGAGGTCTGCATTTGGGAGTCATCAGCACATGAATGCTATTTCAAGACATGAGACTGATGTCCTTGATACACGCACGCTGGGTAAAAGATTGGGGTGAAGGCTTGACTGGAGTTGATTTAAGAATGAATGACAGGAGGGGGGCGCCTGGGTGGCTCAGTTGGTTAGCGGCTGCCTTCAGCTCAGGTCATGGTCCCAGGGTCCTGGGATCGAGCCCCGCGTCGGGCTCCCTGCTCTGCGGGAAGCCTGCTTCTCCCTCTCCCACTCCCCCTGCTTGTGTTCCTTCTCTCGCTCTCTCTCTCTCTCTGTCAAATAAATAAATAAAATCTTTAGGAAAAAAAAAAAAAAAAGAATGAATGACAGGAGGGAAATTGGTGACAGTGAATATGGATAACTCTTCCAAGAAATTTTGCTGTGGTAGGTGACCAGGGAGAGGGGGACAAGAGAATCATTTTGAATGCTTAAGAACTGAAGTCATCTCAATTATCCTTTTTTTTTTTTTTTAAGATTTTATTTATTTATTTGAGAGAGAGAGACTGAGAGAGAGAGCACATGAGAGAGGGGAGGGTCAGGAGGGTCAGAGGGAGAAGCAGACTCCCTGCCAAGCAGGGAGCCCGATGCGGGACTCGATCCAGGGACTCCAGGATCATGACCTGAGCTGAAGGCAGCCGCTTAACCAACTGAGCCACCCAGGCGCCCTCATCTCAACTATCTTAATGTGCCTCAGGATAAAACTGTTATCGGATTCTTGCTAATTTTTCTGATCTCATTTTCCATAATGGACAGGCAGTCTCTTTAGTCACAACAGCTGAGAGGCACGGGTCCCTAAAACCATGCCTCTGCTCATCAGTTCACTGGGCCTGAGCTGTGCACCGTCTCCTCAAACTTGGCTAAATCCTAACTAGTTCTTCACATTTAAAAAGATCCACGTTTTTCTAGAAGCATTTCTGAACTTCCCCAGGCAGGATCTGATTTTATTCCTCTACTTTCACAATATATTGTGGATATCTCTCACGCCTTCGAAGCAGTTGTCGAATGATTTGCTGAACGGGTAGCCGGTCTGACAGGAGCACAGTAATTAGAGACAAAGGAGGGAACTAGTACCACATTTCGTAGAATGAAACCCATGTGAAGAGAATACAAACCGCCAATAGTATCAGATATACAAATATATTCATGAAAATTATAGGTTATAAAAATAAATGTCTTAGTCATTGGTTGCCGATATGTTGATCGAAGAGGTCATTCCTACCCTATCTTTGTTCAAATGATTTGCATGTATTATGCAAATAAATAGAACTAGCAAAAGAATGCCTACACCGCACGGGGCCGACGATACACTCCCCTGAACCCCAGGATTGGCCTCTCTATCCACTTCATTTGCATGACGTGATTTAATAACTAGAAGGCCCCGCCTCTTTGGTGCTTTCACCTCTCGCGAATGGACGCGTGAGTCGGGACTCTTCCCTGGTTACGTAAGCCCCGCCCTCCGGCAGCTAACCCCTTCCGCCCCGTGCTCTCGCTCCATCTCCGCTGAAAGCACTGCCAGTCTTGCATCGTTTCCTTCCACTCTCCGCGTCCCTACGTCTCTCCGCTCCCATCTTTCCACGAACGCACGACGCACGCTCCGCCCCTTCCCCCCGCCCCCATTAGTCGTGCAAATTCTGCGCCCTAACCGCCCGGCCGATAGGCACTGCATTCCCGCCCCCTCTACGCGTCTTAACGGCCGACGCCGGGGGCGCGTCTCTTTAGCCAACCGGCGTCCTAGCACCTGAAAGTCCCTCCTCTTTATGCAAAGAACCTATGCCGGCTCCGCACGCCCTGCTTTTTTTTTTTAAATAAGGACAGCCCTCGAAGCAAAGAGGGATAGGGTAGAAGGTGCCCCGCCCTTTATGCAAATCAGGGGGCGTGTCATGCGCTGAGGGAGGCGGGAGGTGGGGGGGGTGCTCCCGGGGGCGGCGGTTGCCCGGATGGGCCGTTAGTCGGAGCCCAGCCGCGGAGTGAGCGAGGGAGACGGGAGGAGCCGATCCCGGCGCCATCCGCCGCCATCCGCCCCCGCCCCACCGCCATCCCACCTCGGGGAGCCTCTAGGCCCCGGTCCCGGACCCCCGCGCACCCGGCCAGGTGAGTCTGGGGAGCCGAGTGCTAACGCCCTTTTCCGGCGCGGGAGCGGTCGTGGCGGCGGCGGCGGCGGCGGTGGCGGGCCGGGGGGAGGAGAAGCTGCCATTAGCCGCCGCCATTTTGTCCTCCTGCTGCCGGGGCTTGACTGCCCCTCCCCCTCTGGTACCCCAGCTTGGTACCCGCACCTCCAACCCCTCACACAGAGTCAGTGGGCTGCCCCTAACCACCCACATTCCTGGCTTTATGGGGCGACCCCCTCTCCTGGGCCCCTAACTCCCCAACCTCAGCTGCGCTCTTGGCCTCTTCACCCCAGTCTGTGGGTCCCCTTGCCCGCCGCCAGTCTGGGGTGGGCCGCGCCCGCCGATCTTCGGAGAGTCTCCTTTCTTCCATATTGGGCCACCCTGCCATCACCCAGTGCTTGGGTTTCCCATTCTTGACGCCCCTCTTCGCGTCGAGTCACTCCCACCCTGGAACCCTGCTTTTATCCTACATCTTTGCTTTCTACGTTCCTCAGTCTTCCTCTGCTTTTTCATTTTTCCTATTTCTCCTCTGTCTCAACCCCCCCTTTTTTTCTTGGGTCTCTTGACATTGCCCTCTTACTTCGCTCTGTATCTTTTCTTTACCATTTCTGGTTAAGTGTATTATTTCCCAGCTGCTTTCGTGTTGATCCTCTTTTATTAGTGTTACTCCACATTCGTCTATCCCCTTTTTCTTCATGTATTTATTTTTCAAAGATTGGAGTCTTTAAACACCTACAGGGAAACCCCCACTCCTTCATCTTACCTGTTTTAAAGTTTTCCCTGTTTTTCATCCTGATTTTACCCAGTTTTTATCGTGGGCCTGCCTGGATTTCCCACCACCTCCCATCTCTTTCCTGTACGCCATTCCTTCCTATAAATGAATGCCTGGTCACTCAGGAACCAACTGACGGTGCAGAGTTTGGCCTGCTTGGGGAGGAAGGGATATTGGGGAAAGAAATGACTGCTGATGACTGTTCTTACTGGGAGTAGGAAAATGAAGTTGGTTCTGGCTTTGGCCCCGTGGTTACAGAGTGTGCTTGAGGTGGCTCCATAATGTTTTGTTTTTCTCATATCTGCATAGGGTAAGCCAGAGCCCACCAGTGTTTTCATCTGGAGACCAGATTTTTTTTTCCAGGAGCTGGGATGGGGGCAAGTGTAGGAAAAAATGGGGTGAATATTCCAAATACTTGGGGTCTGTAGCCTGGGAGTATATAGAGCCCCAATTCCACGAGGAATTATCTGGCACTAGCCCCTAGTCTGGCTGAGCAAGCTCATAAAATCGTTAAACTCCCGGCATACCTTCGTGCTGACCTCCCCAGATGGGAGCGAGGCTGCTGGGAAAGGAACCTGGGGCACAGTTAGGGAGCTGGTGTCTAATAAGTCAGGGATTTAAAGCTCTGTTTCTTGCAGGATGGAGCTGTCTGCCTCTCTGGTTTTCTCTGGGGCTGGGACTTGCCATGTTTTATCGTACATCTCTGGAATGCTTTTTGTGGAGGGGGAAGAGATTATTACTTGGAATAATGAAGAAGCGGCTATCCTTTATAGACTGGCACAAAAGGAAGTGTGTGTCTACTACTAGGAGCATACCAGATTTTTTATTTGGATTTCCTTGGCAAGAGGTGTCTGGGGGAAAGAGGGACCATGGCATTTGGACTCTGGGAGTTGCTTAAAGGAACGGGGAGTTTGAATAGGCTGGAGGAAAAGACATCAGAGGGCCAAGTATCTGGGCCCCTAACGAAAATGCAAAGGAGCATCTAGGGAGCAGAGACTGAAACACTTGGTGTCTGGCCCACAGGCTCCGGCACGTTTTGGGGGAGGTGCCTGCAGGACCCAACGTACTCAATGAGCTTCCAGCGCAATGTCCGATCGCTCGGGGCCGACTGCCAAGGGGAAGGATGGAAAGAAGTATTCCTCGCTCAACCTGTTTGATACGTATAAGGGCAAGTCCTTAGAGATCCAGAAACCCGCTGGTGAGGGTCCTGCCAAGATGTTCCTAATTTCTAGAGGCTGGGCATGAATGGGGCATACATTTTAAAGCTCTTTGAAGGGAAATGGTTATAGTACAAGTATCAAAAGACTAGAGGAACACTAGAGACTCCCAGCTTTATCTTGGGTCCCATAGGGAACGTTGGGCTTTGGATGAACACCAGTGACCCTCCTACAAAGGCGTGTCTGTAGTTTCCTGTCTTTGGACACGTAAGAATTGGAGGCAAAGAAATGTGGATTTGGAGAAGTCTGGGGCCAGCTTGCTCCCTGCAGGCTCAAGATGAACCATCCAACAAAGAAGCATCAAGTGTAATACATCTTAGTGTTTGCAGTGGAATTTCAGAGATTGCTGAGGGCAAAGGAAGGAGGGGTTTCTAAAAGAAGTTTGGTAATAAGACATTGAGGAGGTACAAATGGGGCCTAGGGTAGGAAGCTGTCCAATCACCCATGTGGGGTGTTCTTCACCCTCCCATCTTTTCTCCAGTTGCCCCTCGCCATGGCCTGCAGAGTCTCGGGAAAGTTGCCATTGCCCGGCGTATGCCACCCCCAGCCAACCTTCCAAGCCTGAAAGCCGAGAACAAAGGCAATGACCCCAACGTCTCATTAGTGCCGAAAGACGGAACAGGATGGGCAAGCAAACAGGAGCAGTCCGACCCCAAGAGGTAGACAGAGGTCTGGGGGACCTAGAGTGATGACCATTTTAACTTCGAACTTCAGGATGGATTGGAGCTTGGTCTAGCCCAGCCACATAAGATCCAGAGACCGAGGGAAGCCTTGGTCTTTCTTGGTTATTCCAGGCTCCTGTTAGGGGACTAAGGAATTACACTTTTAGCTTTCTGTAGAAGGTAGAAGGAAGGGATCAACAAACAGGTGACAGCCTACACGGGGTGACTAAGTTATGGTATTTTGTCACAAGTACTTGTGAATAGTAACAAATGGGCTTGGGTTCACTTCCTGTCCTCCACCAATTGGACAAGTAGGGGAGGCATCTCAGGTCCTGGATAACCTTCGTGTCCTGCCATCCCCTTAGTTCCGATGCCTCAACCGCTCAGCCGCCGGAATCGCAGCCACTGCCGGCTTCACAGACGCCTGCCTCCAACCAACAGAAACGACCCCCAGCAGCCCCCGAGGTCGGTGAAGAACCGGATGGTACTGAAGGCTGGGAGCAAGAGTGGTTTGTAGTTCTACCACCCACAGTACCATTTATTATTTCTCTGCTTTCCCAGAACACTCCTTCGGTTCCAAGCGGGGTAAAGTCCTGGGCACAAGCCAGCGTCACCCATGGAGCACATGGAGATGGTGAGTGCAGGGCTGCTTGGGGAGCTTGCTCTGTGCGCTGTGGTAGGCAGGAGCCCTGCACTATACCTTCAGCAGAGTGTTCTTGGTTCTCAGTGGCTAAATTTTGGGCCCCATATTCGGTGTCATGGGCTCCGTGAGCAAGTTCGTTTCTGTCTTACGTGAGGCTGACGGGGGTGTCCCAGGACTGACCTTTTTTATTGGGAAATGAGTACACAGTGCATAGGGGGTGAGTTTGAAAGCAGGAATTTGATGGTCTGGTATTATCAGAGCCTTCGATTTTTGTGGTAAATTCTCAGTAAATACGGTTTTTTGGTATTTTTTGGGCTGCTACTCTGCACCCCAACAGGTGGAAGGGCATCAAGCCTACTGTCACGATTCTCTCGAGAGGAATTTCCGACCCTGCAGGCGGCTGGCGACCAGGACAAGGCTGCCAAGGAAAGGGAGTCTGCCGAACAGTCGTCTGGGCCCGGACCAAGCCTCCGCCCCCAAAGTGAGTGGTTGTCATTTGTGAGTTGAGTGGGTGGGTGAGTGGTTGGTTATGTTTTGGCCAGAACAGTACCTTACTCCATCTCAGAGCTAAGTGCTGGCTTACTCACCTTTTCCCCATCATTTTTAGTTATGTTCTCTCTTTGCTTTTTCCAAAATACAGATTCTACAACTTGGAGGGACGGAGGTGGGCGTGGCCCTGATGAGCTGGAGGGCTCAGACTCCAAACTTCATCACAGCCATGATCCCCGGGGGGCGCTACAGCCTTCGGGCCCACCCCAGTTCCCTCCCTACCGCGGAATGATGCCGCCCTTCGTGAGTTTGCGTATCTTGTTTTGGAGTGGTTGCACTTGAAGCTAGAGAGTTAGCAACTAGGACTTAGCTTTTGGAGGAGACGGAAAGAAAGCAGGGGCCTATGATAAAGGGAAGGACGAAAGGTTTAGGGAGCTGGTTGCATATTTGACCCTCTAAGCATCTGCTGTTGGGCCATTTTGCAGATGTATCCCCCATATCTCCCGTTCCCTCCGCCCTATGGACCCCAGGGGCCTTACCGATACCCTACTCCTGATGGGCCCAGGTGAGTAATCCAGGTCTGGGATTGGATTCTGGTTGGGGACAGGGGAAGCCTCTTAGAAAGGGAGATGGTCTTCTGGCCCAGAGGCTTGAGTCTTGTATGTGGTTCGACAACATGCCATCTTTGACACTCTCTCTCCCATTTGTCTTTTCACACGCAGCCGTTTCCCCCGTGTGGCGGGCCCTCGGGGTTCAGGGCCGCCAATGCGCCTTGTAGAGCCTGTAGGTCGGCCTTCAATTCTTAAAGAGGATAACCTCAAAGAGTTTGACCAGTTGGACCAGGAGAATGATGATGGTTGGGCAGGTTAGTGCATATGAAGGATGAAGCGTTTTGGTCTCAGAAGTCAAAATCTGATGAATAAATAGGGGATTGTGTGGGAGAAATTGTGTGGGAGAAAGGGAGACACTGAAGGGTAGGGCATACACATGGCGGAAAGCCAAGTTCTGGTAAAGAACTGAGAGGTGTGGGAATGCCAAGACTCACAGCGCGGCTTCGTGCAGAGGCGGGTTGGTGTTGGGAGTGCATCGCACTACATAATACCAGATCCTTTCCTGTGTTCCAGAAGTGATCTGAGGTTGGAGAGCAGAATGTTTGGCTTATCGCTTTTCATTTTTCCCCATAGGGGCTCACGAAGAGGTCGACTACACTGAAAAGCTCAAGTTCAGTGATGAGGAAGACGGGCGAGACTCCGATGAGGAGGGAGCTGAGGGCCAGTGAGTTAGGGGGCTCAGTTTCTCTTGCAGTAATACCCTCTTAAAGGAGCTGGTTTCCAGCTGATTTTAATTCCACTGTTGGTCTGCTCACAGCAAGGAGTCCCAATCAGCTGCTGGTGAGGAACGGCCCCCTGAAGCAGATGGCAAAAAGGGCAACTCCCCCGGCAGCGAACCGCCCCCTCCCAAGACGGCCTGGGCAGAGACCTCTCGGCCTCCAGAGACAGAGCCGGGGCCTCCTGCCCCAAAGCCTCCCCCACCCCCACCTCACCGGGGCCCCGCTGGGAACTGGGGCCCCCCTGGGGACTACCCAGTGAGTGTCTACAATGAGGGCTTGAGAAGGGTCAGTTGTGGGAGATGAGTGTTGGCTGAGAAGTTGAAGCACTAATAATAGAGGAAGCTGGGGGGAGGGTCAGGAATGGGCTACAGGAAGTGTAAAGCAGTGGAGCATCTCTGAAAAGCATCCAGAGCATCTCTGGAACGTCTTTGGTTACGGGAGTCTGGGTTAAAAGAAATCGGGATGCTAGGAAGAACGAGGAGGCCTGGGTGTTCGGGTCTCTGAAAGGAGAGAGGAAACGGGTAAGATTAGGATGAGTTTTTCCCTACCCAAAGAGGCTACCAACCCAAGGCCGGTGCCTGCCCCCACAGCTAGAGAGAGTTGGTCAGTCTGTGAAAAAGACGAGAAACCTGACGACTAACACCTCTGGCCCTGCCGGGTCTGCCCATTGACAGGATCGGGGGGTCCCTCCCTGCAAGCCCCCAGCACCCGAAGACGAGGATGAGGCCTGGCGGCAGCGGCGAAAACAGTCTTCATCTGAGATCTCCCTGGCTGTGGAGCGGGCCCGGCGCCGGCGAGAAGAGGAGGAGCGTCGCATGCAGGAGGAGCGCCGGGCAGCCTGCGCTGAAAAGCTCAAGCGACTTGATGAGAAGTTTGGGGCGCCTGACAAGCGGCTCAAAGCAGAGCCTGCTGGCCCACCTGCTGCCCCTCCCACCCCAGCTCCACCACCTGTAGTCCCCAAAGAACTCTCTGCACCTCCTCCGCCAGCACCAACCCCGACACCAGAAAAAGAACCGGAAGAGCAGACCCAGCCCCCTCCTACCCAGCCCACGCCCGCTGCAGGTGTGGTTCCGGCTCCCACACCAGCCAGCGGTGGCGGCGGCCCTGGTAGTACGGGCGGCGGCGGCTTCGAAGCCAGCGCAGGTATGGAGACGGCGACAGGGCACGCCCGGGCATCCTAGTTCTCTCTCGGGGCTGAGGGCATGGGTGGTAAGCATGGGAGGAGATGAAGCAGAAGGCAGTGGTTTCGGTGTATCGGATTGTCAGTGGTGGAGGACCAAAGGGGTCCCTTTGCTCGTACGGGTATTTAAGGTGAGGGAGGTTTTCCTCTCGGAGCTCATGTAGCAGTAACCTGAGAGCACTTTCCGAAAGCTCAGCACGGAGCAAGGCTGAAGACAGGGTCTGTTGCTTTGGTGGTTTCGTGGGCAGTTCGCACCTCCATCATTGGCTGTTGGAGTAAGCGCTTAGCTTCAGAGAGGGTGCTGGAGGTGAGGGCGGAGCTCGGAGAGGGTGCCGGAGGTGAGGGCGGAGCTCGTGGGGCTGTTCGTGGCAGGTCTTGGGGGATTGGGTCACTCCGAGGATTATCTTTTTGTCGATGCAGTGGAACCCCAACTGCCCTCAAAAGAGGCTTCTGAACAACCAGAAGAGGTTCCCTCTCCTGCCACGACCCCGGCCCCAAAGGTGGAACCCAAGGGTGATGGGGTCGGCCCCCCCCGGCAGCCCCCCAGTCAGGGCTTGGGCTACCCTAAATACCAGAAGTCGTTGCCACCGCGGTTCCAGCGCCAGCAGCAGGTGAGAGGCTGCTTTCCCCGGTGAGAACGGTCCCCTCCCTGGCTCCCCCGTGCACCCCGTTCGGGGGGTGCCTTCCAGGTCCCTCTACCGCTTCTGTCTCTGGTGTGTCACACAGGTGTCCATTCAGTGCTAGTGTCTGTCGCGTGCGCGTGTTAGCTTTGCTTCTGGCCTTGTTGCCTGCAGGGCAGGCCCAGGGCCCTGATGCCCCCGGCCCCCCGCTGTCCTCCCTCAGGAGCAGCTCTTGAAGCAGCAGCAGCAGTGGCAGCAGCACCAACAGGGTTCCGCCCCAGCCGCTCCGGTACCACCGTCCCCACCGCAGCCCGTGACCATGGGGGCGGTGCCGGCTCCACAGGCTCCGCCCCCGCCCCCCAAGGCCCTGTACCCAGGTGCGCTGGGCCGGCCCCCACCCATGCCCCCGATGAACTTTGATCCCCGCTGGATGATGATACCTCCTTATGTGGACCCCCGGCTCCTCCAGGGCCGGCCCCCTCTGGACTTCTACCCTCCTGGTGTGCACCCCTCTGGTAAGGGCCCTTGAGGGGCGGGTAGGGGACACTGCAGTCCTGGGAAGTGGCTACACGCATCTCACTGTGTGGATGAAGGGTCATGGGTGAAGGAGGGGGAGGGTACGTGCTTAGTGTTGCAGAGAGCGCTCTTCGTTTCAGGAATGGCCTTGGGAAAGAAAGAGTGGGCTTTCATTGGCCAGGATTTACTTGGGGGGTTCATCGACTGATTCATAGAGAAGCTGAGTGGATATGGATAAGATAACTTTTTAAGGAGAGCGTGTCAGGCTCAGGGTTGCCAGGAATAAGAGATGGAGGAGTTGACGTTGACATGACTGACAGAAGTAGAATGGGGAGATGCTTTTTGAGCTGGAGGGCCTGTCATATAGGAGAGGGTTAGCTTTCTCATTCCTCTTGTTTTCTTAGGCTTAGTTCCCCGAGAGCGCTCAGACAGTGGGGGTTCAAGCTCAGAACCGTTTGAGCGCCATGCTCCTCCCCTGTTACGGGACCGGGGCACCCCACCAGTGGATCCAAAGTTGGCCTGGGTAGGAGATGTCTTCACCACCACACCCACCGATCCCCGCCCTCTTACTTCCCCACTGCGCCAGGCTGCCGATGAGGATGACAAGGGGATGCGGTGAGTCTGTGTAGCGGATGTGGGTGCATTTGCCAGTGAAAGGACTTGGGTTAGGAGAAAAGGTTCTTTGGATTATTGGTGAGGTGACAGGAATAAATGTAAGAGAAGTGTCGGGGTGGTAATAGAGTGTTTTTTTTCTCCACGTAGTTTTGGTTTTCCTCATTCTAAGATACTTAATTTTCACTTTTTTCTGTGTTTCTTTTTAGGAGCGAGACCCCTCCAGGACCCCCCCCGCCACCCTATCTGGCCAGTTACCCAGGCTTTCCTGAGAATGGAGCCACTGGGCCCCCGATCCCTCGCTTCCCTCTGGATGAACCAGCTCCCCCAGGGCCCCGTCCACTCCCCTGGCCCCCAGGCAATGATGAAGCCACCAAGGTACAAGCTCCGCCACCCAAGAAGGAAAGCCCCAAGGAGGAGACCCCGCAGCTGACGGGGCCAGAAGCTGGCCGAAAGCCCAGCCGCGCAGTTGGAGGCCAAGGCCCCCCTCCACCTCGCAGAGAGAGCCGCACTGAGACCCGCTGGGGCCCTCGCCCAGGCAGCAGTCGTCGTGGGATCCCTCCAGAGGAACCAGGGGCCCCTCCCCGCCGGGCTGGGCCTATAAAGAAGCCCCTACCACCTGCGAAAGCCGAAGAGCTGCCTCCCAAGCCACTGGAGCAGGGTGATGAAAGCCCTAGGGCTCCAAAGCCAGAGCTCCTCAAGACGGCGAAGGGGAAGATGGGGGTCCCCAGGGAGATCCCACCCAGTGGGAATCTTTCCCCTGCCCCAAGGCTCCGGAGGGATTACTCCTATGAAAGAGTGGGTCCTGCCTCTTGCCGGGGCCGGGGCCGGGGCGAGTATTTTGCCAGAGGGAGGGGTTTTCGGGGGACCTATGGGGGCCGGGGGCGGGGAGCCCGGAGCCGAGAGTTCCGTAGTTACCGAGAGTTCCGGGGAGATGATGGGCGTGCAGGCGGGGCAGGGGGACCAAACCAGCCCCCGGCACCTCGAGGCCGCACTGCCAGCGAGACGCGAAGCGAGGGTTCGGAGTACGAAGAAATCCCCAAGCGGCGCCGGCAGCGGGGCTCAGAAACGGGCAGTGAGACTCATGAGAGCGATCTGGCCCCCTCAGACAAGGAGGCTCCCCCGCCCAAGGAAGGAGTGCTCACTCAAGTCCCTCTTGCTCCTCCACCATCGGGAGCCCCTCCTTCGCCAGCCCCAGCCCGCTTTTCCACCGCCCGAGGTGGGCGCGTCTTCACTCCCAGAGGAGTGCCATCCCGCCGGGGCCGGGGGGGCGGGCGGCCCCCTCCACCTGTTTGTCCAGGCTGGAGCCCTCCCACCAAGTCCCTGGTTCCCAAGAAGCCTCCGTCAGCTCCTTTGCCACCCAGTAAGGAGCCTTTGAAAGAGAAGCTGATCCCAGGGCCTCTGTCCCCCGTGGCCCGGGGAGGCGGCAGTGGGGGCGGCAGCGTGGCCATGGGTGTGGAAGATGGGGAGCGGCCCCGACGGAGGCGGCATGGGAGGGCTCAGCAGCAGGACAAACCGCCTCGGTTCCGGAGGCTGAAACAGGAACGGGAGAATGCTGCCAGGGGGGCAGAGGGCAAGCCCTCTTCCCTAGCCCTTCCAGCCACTGCCTCTGGAGCAGAGGAGACCGTGTCTGGGCCCCCGCCCCCTCGCCGCGCAGCTGCCAAGTCTCCGGATCTGTCAAACCAGAACTCCGACCAAGCCAATGAGGAATGGGAGACCGCGTCCGAGAGCAGCGACTTCGCCAGTGAGCGCCGGGGGGACAAAGAGGCTCCCCCACCCGCGCTGCTGGCCCCCAAAGCTGTGGGAACTCCTGGGGGCGGTGGGGGTGGAGCCGGCCCAGGCATTTCAACCATGTCCCGCGGAGAGCTGAGCCAGAGGGCCAAGGATTTGAGCAAGCGGAGCTTCTCGAGTCAGCGGCCAGGCATGGAACGGCAGAACCGGCGCCCGGGCCCCGGCAGCAAGGCCGGCGGTGGCAGCAGCGGCGGAGGTGGCGGGGGACCTGGAGGGAGGACCGGCCCGGGGCGAGGGGACAAGAGGAGCTGGCCGTCTCCGAAGAACCGGAGGTGGGTAGGGTCCGGCTGTTGAGTCTGTTCCTGAGAAACAGTGGGGGAGGGGAGAGCGCCTGAAGCAAAGAGTACGTGGGTGCTGAGGAGTGGGAGGTCAGAGGGCACAGGGGCTGCTGGGCCTCGCACAGTCCCGTCTAGGGAAGGTAACCGGAAAGCAGTTACCGATGGAGCCGGGAGCGTGCACGTATTCTCTGTTCTTCGCTGTCCGCCTCAAAGACCCAGAATTCCTTAGACGTACTTGGAAATACCTGGAGTTTCACAGGGAAGAGGGAGAAGTTGGCGGATTGGACTGGTAGGGAAAGTGTTAATGATTCTGGGAATATTGGAGCTGGTGCTCTGTTTCCTTCAGCCGACCTCCTGAGGAGCGGCCCCCGGGGCTTCCTCTGCCGCCCCCACCGCCCAGCAGTTCTGCTGTCTTCCGCCTGGACCAGGTTATCCACAGCAACCCCGCTGGCATCCAGCAGGCTCTGGCCCAGCTCAGCAGCCGCCAGGGGGGTGCAGCTGCACCAGGGGGGCACCCGAGGCCCAAGCCTGGGCCTCCCCAAGCCCCTCAAGGCCCCTCCCCTCGGCCCCCAACCCGCTACGACGCTCAGAGGGCCGCCGCCACCAGCAGTGTCAGTTCAGGTAAGCTGGAGGGGCTAACGGTGGGAATGTCTCCATCCACAGAGCAGGTTAGGAGGCAGAGGGGGAGGAGTCTAGCCTGGGGGCCCTGATGCTGGGTGTCTGGATTGAGCAAGGGTGGAAGGACTGGGAAGTGGGCTAATGGGAAAAGCTAGGGTCAGTGATAGAGCAAAGCAGATGCTGATCGATTTTCCCTTTTCCCCAGACCCTCACTTTGAGGAGCCAGGGCTGATGGTGAGGGGGGTGAGCGGGACTCCCCGGGACTCTGCTGGGGTTAATTCCTTCCCCCCAAAACGGCGGGAGCGGCCTCCCAGAAAACCGGAGCTGCTGCAGGAGGTGAGGGATGGAGCTTGAGGTTGTGCTTCACTGCTGTTACTCCTGAAGGTTCTCGCTTACGTTTTCTCCATTTTCGTGTTCTCATCACTGTGTCCTGTCCCCAAATTCTCAGTATTAGTCACTGCTTGTCTCCTCTCTGTCACCTTTTTTGCCGCACTCTGGCCCAATCTCTTCCAGTCCCCAGTTCACACCTCATTCATGTTTTGCCTCTGGCCTTTTTCATCTTTAGGAGTCTTTGCCACCTGCTCATAGCTCTGGATTCTTGGGCCCAAAGCCTGAGGGCCCAGGCCCTCAGGGAGAGTGCAGAGACGCAGGGAAGGAGGCCCTGACCCCTCACATCTGGAACCGTTTACATACTGGTGAGTAAGCCTGGGGGGATGGGGGAGAGCTACGTCAGAGGGCGGAGAGGGCAGGGTGGTCTCGGGACAGTCTCAATCTCTGCTGTCTGGTGCTCTTCGCAGCCACTAGCCGGAAGAGTTACCGGTCTGGCTCCGTGGAGCCCTGGATGGAACCCCTGAGCCCTTTTGAGGACGTGGCTGGAACAGAGGTCAGTGATGATGGGAGGGAGTGTCTGGGCTGGGATTCTTCCCCACCTGTTCTGGGTTGTCTCTGGGGCTACTCACTTCCGTAGTTAGTTCTCTCCTTTCTTCAGTTTGTGTATTTGTGAGCATCAGTTAGGTGTTGGGGTGCTTTCTACCTTGACTTTGCTAACTGCTTCTCCACTCCTCTCAGATGAGTCAGTCTGACAGTGGGGTGGACCTGAGTGGGGACTCTCAGGTGTCGTCAGGTCCCTGCAGCCAGCGAAGTTCCCCTGATGGAGGACTCAAGGGGGCAGCAGAGGGGCCTCCCAAGCGGCCTGGAGGCCCCTCACCCCTGAATGCTGTTCCTGGTGAGGGTCCACCTGGCTCTGAACCCTCTGAACCTCCTAGGAGACGGCCACCTGCTCCCCATGATGGGGACAGAAAGGTAAAAGACCAAGAAAAGAGAAGAGGAATGTTTCTGGGACTCTGACTTTGGCCCCACGTTTGTTTCCTCTTTATCTGTGCCTGTGTGTTCTGGGCATTCCTTCATTTGGGCTTCCTTTTACTTCCCCACCCCAGGAGCTGCCCCGGGAGCAGCCTCTGCCCCCCGGCCCCATTGGCACAGAACGATTGCCGCGGACAGACCAAGGCCCAGAGCCTGGCTCCCTCCGGCCATCCCATCGACCAGGCCCCCCTGTCCAGTTTGGCACCAGTGACAAGGTGTGCATGGGCAGGATCTGAGTATCTCGCAGTGGGTGGAGAGGAAGGGAAGGACCAGAGGTGGGATGTGGGGGATGCACATCTTGAGTCACAGGTCGATCTCCGCTGCGTCACTACCACAGGACTCGGACCTGCGCCTCGTGGTCGGAGACAGTCTAAAAGCGGAGAAGGAGCTAGCAGCAGTCACTGAGGTGAGTGGACGCGTTCGGTGGAAAGGCCTTCAGTTTCTAGGGGAAACAGCGGGGGGTGACCTGGACGTCCAGGAAGCCGACACTGCTCCTGACCAGGCTTCTTCACAGGCCATCCCCATATCCCGAGACTGGGAGCTGCTCCCCAGTGCTTCTGCCTCAGCTGAGCCACAATCCAAGAACCTGGGTTCTGGGCACTATGGCCCAGAGCCCAGCTCCTCAGGCCAGCGCTTGTACCCTGAGGTCTTCTACGGCAGCCCCGGGCCTCCCAGTTCGCAGGTAGGTCCTGCTTCCTGTCCCGTGACCCTTTTCTTCCTGCTGTCCCTCACAGTCCGGCCTTTCCAATTTGTGTAGTTGTAAACCGTCATTATTTGTGATTTCGTTTTTCTCCTGGCTTTTACTGTAGTAGGTGGGGTGGGCGATCTTTCCTTGACCAGAAAAACTGGAGCTATTCAGCCTTGCCCTCCCACAGGTCTCGGGGGGAGCCATAGACTCTCAGTTACATCCCAACAATGGAGGTTTCCGCCCTGGGACACCCTCCCTTCACCCTTACAGGTAAGACTAGATGCCCGTTGATCTCAGAAGGAAAGGGGGAACGGTGTTTCCATGGGAGGGAAGGGGCAAGACCTGTTTCAAAGGTACCAAAAGCTGGTAGACTTAGAACAAAGGAATAAATGATGCTGATTTTCTGGGTCCTCTCCCTGCACCTGAATTATTATTTATTTATTTTTTTTGGTCTTCCTTCTCCAGATCACAGCCCCTGTACCTCCCCCCGGGCCCAGCGCCCCCCTCGGCACTGCTTTCCGGGGTAGCTGTCAAGGGCCAGTTCTTGGATTTCTCCGCACTGCAAGCAACAGAGCTGGGGAAGTTGCCAGCTGGAGGAATCCTGTACCCTCCACCTTCCTTCCTTTACTCTCCAGCTTTCTGCCCCAGCCCTTTGCCCGACCCACCCTTGCTTCAGGTGAGAGGTGGGCAGGTGCTATGCTTCAGGAGTTGGAAGGGAGGGAATGCTTTTGGGGGAGTTGACATTGGTCCCCGTGGTCCCCAACAGGTGCGCCAGGATCTGCCATCCCCCTCAGATTTTTATTCTACTCCTCTGCAACCTGGTGGCCAAAGTGGCTTCCTCCCCTCAGGGGCCCCTGCTCAGCAGGTACTTTTTGTCATGCATTTTGCCCTTCATTCTATTTTTCTATCCAGCCTCTGGCTTTTTTATGTCTTACTGTATTTCTGGTTTTCTGACCTTCTTCCCGCGCCCCCCCCCCCCGCCCCCCCATTTCTTCCTGTAGATGCTTCTACCCATGGTGGACTCCCAGCTGCCTGTGGTGAACTTTGGCTCCCTGCCACCAGCACCACCTCCTGCCCCACCACCCCTCTCTCTGTTACCTGTGGGCCCTGCTCTGCAGCCCCCCAGCCTGGCTGTGCGGCCCGCACCTGCTCCTGCTACTCGGGTGCTGCCTTCACCTGCCAGACCTTTCCCCCCTAGCTTGGGGCGAGCAGAGGTAAGGTACAGGAACTGAAGGGCTGGGGATCTCCCATGAGCTCGGGGTAGGGATTCAGGATCTCAGGAGGAGTTGGGGTGAGAGGCAGGAGGCTCATGAATTTGTTTCCTTCAGCTGCACCCAGTGGAACTGAAGCCGTTCCAGGATTATCGGAAACTGAGCAGCAACCTTGGGGGACCCGGGTCGTCACGTACTCCCCCAACTGGAAGGCAAGAAGAGGGAGCGGGGATGCAGATTTCCCAGCCTTAATGGCATTCTCAGGGGCCCAGGGAGCAGGTGTCAGGCTTGCCTTCAACAGCCTTCCTCCCGTAGGTCTTTCTCGGGCCTGAATTCCCGTCTCAAGGCCCCGCCTTCTACCTACAGCGGAGTCTTCCGCACCCAGCGCATCGACCTCTACCAGCAGGTGAAGGGAGAGAGCCCTGTGGCCCCAAGTCTGAATCCAAGAGTTACCACCTGAGTTACTGTCTTTCCATCCCTGGCCTCCCAGTGTGACTGATCCTTGCCCGTGTACTGTCCCCCAGGCCTCCCCACCGGATGCCCTGCGCTGGATGCCGAAGCCCTGGGAGCGGACGGGGCCACCTTCTCGAGAGGGGCCTTCCCGACGGGCAGAGGAGCCTGGGTCCCGAGGGGACAAGGAGCCTGGGTTGCCCCCACCCCGCTGAGGGAGTTCCCCTTGCCCCCCACCCCCCGGGGCTTGTATATAGATTATAAATATATAAGGGGGAAAGGGGTGGGTGGGGAGGGGTTGCGGGGCTGGGGCCTTGCTTCCCCTCCACCCCCTTCCCCTGGTCCCCTATCCCTGGGGCCGTTTGTTAAAAAAGAATAATAAAAGGATTAAAAAATTTTTCTGAAATGATTTTGGGGATGGGTTGGTTGTTTGCAATCCCTTGTAGCGGTACGGTGCCCAGGGATCTGTAGTGGGTTTTAGGGAAGTTTGCTGACCCCAGTGATCCGTTCTAACAAGCTACCTCAAAGTTTGACCGTTCGGTTGTATATTGAAGTCTTAGGGACTGGGAGCCAGAGCTGGCTCCGGTGAGTGAGGTCTGTTGGCCACCAGGCTGGAGCGGACACGGGGCTGGCCCGACGTGTCTGAGGCTTTGGTGGTACATCTAGAAGGTAGCACCCGACCGGGTTGTCAAGCAGGGTCTCTGGCCTGTCCAGCAAGATAGCAGAGTCATCAGGCCTCTTAAATCCCTGAGTTAGTGTCCTAAGAGGTCCTGGTGGAAGCTGAAGTATATGGCCTGGCCTTGGCAGGTCTTCGGCGCCCGGGGAGGGGACTGCAACCACATCTCTCCGAGGGAGTATACTGCAAGGGATTTGCAGCCTCCTCTCACTTTGGTCCCGGCTACAAACTCGAGAGGAGGGCCCTGAAAGCGGTTTCGTGGACTCCACATTCAAGCCCGTGAACGGGAGGAGGCCCGTCCAGCCCGGTAGATGAGTGCCACCGTCAGGCTTGGCTAGTCAGGCTGGGACTGCATTTAGGTCTGCAGCTGCTTGGAAATCAAATGGTTTTTACCGGATAGTTTGAGAGCCCTATGCTGGCCTAGAAATAGGTTTGGTCCATCTCTAAACTCCCGTTCTTTCACGTACACGTAAAATGCTTGCGCGTGATCGCTGTCGCCAGGCTTCGTCTCAGCGCTGCCCCCCGTGAACAGCAGAACAAGGCAGTGCGCGGCTGCTCGCCGGGGAGGATGAACACAGCTGGGCTCCTAGGGACTACTACGAGAAGACTGAAGTACTTCGACGACTTAAAGACAACTTAGACACAACAGAGCCAGGAAAATCTGACTTTTATTTCTTAAATACTGTGAAGGAAGATGAGGGAAATGGTCCCCTGATGAGGGAGGGCCACAGAGCAAAGAGCTAGGGATCATCAGCAAAGGCCCGATGGGCATTAGGGAAGCGCTGGGGGCTGTAATTGGGGTCTTCCTGCAGTCGCTTTTGTATATCAGCCCGGAGCTAGAGAGAGAGAGAGCAAGCGGGTTGGAGGGGCACTGGCCGAGGCCCTGGGATCCCAGCGAGCACGCAAGGCCGTCCCTTAGGAGCTAGCACTTCCCACCAGCCACACTGTCGGGAGCCTTCCCAGATGCCACTAGGGAAAAAACTCCTTAAAAAACATCAAGTAGTAGCCCCAGGCTGACCAGTTTGTCTCTGAAGGGATCAGAAAAGAGGGGCCCTAGCCCGATCCCTCCCACTAGACCATCCCTATTCTGCTTCAAGGTGGGGGCACCTGCTGCCTGTAGCTCTCCTGAACCTCTGGTGCCTCCAGGTCCCGGCTCAGGCTCTCGGGGCTCGTCAGGGGCCGAGCTCCGGCTGCCTTAGCTGCCCGGCTCACGGCCTCTGAGAGAAGCAGCTGGGGGCCCTCACCCTGCATCGTCTGGGGGACAGGGGGTCGGGAGGGAAAAGGGGATCAACGTCAGATCCAGTGCCACCACCCAGCTCACCCTTTCCAGGAGCCAACCACTGAGTTTCTAGGCTAGTGGAGAGAAGGGAACCAGCCCGCGGGTGGTTCTGAGCGCAGAAATGCCTTCCTAGTTGGCTCTAGCTCTGGCGAGAGGGCGTGTGCGCGCGCTGGACTTGCCCTTCAAAACAAGGGCGGCAGGAGGAGTCGCGCCACCCGGCACTCAGAGCTAGCTAGTCCACGAGAGGAGGCCGCCCTCGAGGAAACGGGCCCTGGCCACACGGGCACCCAGGGGTCAAGCGGCTGAGGGAGGACAGCGGCGCTGGCGCGCGCTAGCCTCACATCTGCTGCCGCCACCGTGGGCGAGTCCCAGGAAGGCTTCCTCGTCCACTCAGCCACAGGACGGAAGTAGGAAGAACTCCTTCCGGCTCTAACTAGTTTGATTCTAAACACGGCAGGGGAAGGGGGATAAAGAGCTCCTCGGGGAAGAGGCACACCAACCTTACGTCTCTTGGCAGGCATACCACTGAGGTAGGCGTCGCTCAGGGGGGGCTGGGGCTTCACCTTCCGCTGGCTCTGAATGTCCTGCTGGATAATCGGGACCCACTCCTGGGGACGGAAAAGATAATGAGGAACTGGCACAACTTCCAGCTGCCCTTGGCCCCCCAGCTCACCTCCTGACACTCACTGGGGGCACTGCGGCTGCCCAAGGCTCGGTCTCAGCTGAAGCTCCGTCCTGTTCATCCCGGGAGCCGCCGCCCTCGGGAGCAGGAGGTGGCCCTCGGGACATGGCCTCTTCTGCCGTCGTGCCCGGGGCCGGGGAAGCATTCTCCCGCTGGGAGTGAGACAGCGGGGAAGATGCAGGCTTCAGCATCCCCAGCCTCGAGCCCTTCTGCCCGCAGCCCTCCGCTCCCCATTGTCTGGCCCCTCGACCTCTCCCTGGTACCTGAGGCTCAGGGGAAGTCCTCTCTGAACCCTGAACTTCCATTGGCTCCTCAGGAAGTGGCTATGAAATTGGACAGAGAAGGAGAACACAAAAGGCCCTCTCAGGCCTCCCTGTCCAGTTCCCTCAAGTCCCCGGACCCCACAGCCCATCGGGGCCCTTACCTGGGGGGGGTCACCGACCCTGCGAACGTATCTGAGGATGGCATCAGGGCCCACGGGCATGTGCTCCAGAACCACCTGAAGCCTCAGTCCCATCATAGTGGTCAGCCAGCTCACCAAGGATGGGTTCACCCCACGAGACATGCGACGCTAAGGGCAGAAAGCAGCCTTGGAACACAACATCTTCAACCAGCTTTTGAAATATATCAAAGAGTAAAGGATGGCAGTTCGGAGCAAAAAAACAAAACGAGAACTGCAGGATAGCAGAGAGAATGGAACCCTAAGAAAATAAAAGGCTGGAGATCGGGGAGGCTGGGTGGTGCTTACAATTCGGCCGTTGATGACTGCGGCAAGCTCCATCTGCTGTCCCCCCAAGCAGTGCAGGTTGAGGGCCAGGCATTCAAACAGGCCCTGGTTACACAACTCCAGTAAACGGGCCCCAAATCCACTGTCTGTGGGCAAGACGCGAGGAGGGGACGCTGGCACCCGGCAGCCCTGCGCCTCTAACCCGCCCACACGTGCGCCCGCGGGCCCGCCCCTCACCTGTGCAGTGCAGCACGTGAGCGGCAATGCTGTTGAACTGCTCCTGGAGAAACTCCAGGTTTGTCCGGATGATGTCCACGCCGGGCTGAACCTGCACCAAAGACTGAGAAACGAGACACACAAAGACCCCCAACTCAGGGACCCTGCGGGACTAGGATCGAGGAGGCAGGAGGAGCAGCAGTTACCCTGACCACAGCCGGGACATGAGGAAGGGGGAAGGGTTACTCACAAAACTCTCCCGCACGTATTCTTCCAGCCCCGTGATCAATGTGTGGGTTGCCGTCTAGGGGGAAGCAGCACAAGTTCAGGCCCAGGCCCCAGCCCTCAAGACACTGCCCTCCCCTCCACCTCCGGTAAGTCCAGGGCTTGGGCTGGAGCCATCGTCGCTTTAGGTGACAGGTGAACAGAGTCAGGAAGGAGGAACGGAAGCTGAGCAGGAGCGCTCTGAGGCCCAGGGTCCTCACTTACCCGTATGTTGCCAGGTGTGGGCTCTTGGCCACCCAGGTAGTGCTGGTGGAAAAAGGACCGCAGCTGGGGCTGCAGCCGCTGCAGGGGCTGGAAATGGCCGTGAAGGAGCATCACCACGTCCACCATGGAAAAGTTCTGGCACAGAAGAGAGAGCAGGGCCCCAAAGAATCCTAGAACAGGGGCCGAAGTCAGCAGCGGCCTTCACCACCTGGCCTGCCCGCCCACCACCAGCCCATCGGCCTCACTCCGGCCTTCGGCACCCCCCCCCGCCGCCGACTCGCTCACCGAGGGCCCCATCAGCCCCAGGCTCGAAGATGTTGCTGGACCCGCTGAGGCGCTGGATGAAAGCGGCGATACTCTCGCTGCTGCCGGCCCGGGCCCCCAGGGAGCCGAGCAGGGAGTTCAGCACACCCTGCACCACGGAGGTAAAAAACTCCGGCGACAGGCTCTCAAGACCCAGGCCTCCAGGGCTCCCTGCACCAGCAGAAGGGGACCCCGGCGGGGGCACGGTCTGCTGCTCGGGGGCCGGGGCCGGGGGTGGGGGCGGCGGAGGGGGCGGAGGCGCCGTCTGTGTCGCCTGGCAGACAGAGAAGGAACACAGCACAGAAGACAAGCTGAGCACGGGGACGAGACACCAGGAAGACACAAACCGGAAGAAGCCCGAAGATGGAGAGCGCCGGCCCCTCTCCCTCTGAACGGGGGAGGTCAGAAAGCAGCACCGCGGGCTACTCTGCCTTCACAGCCTCGTCTTCCTCTTCTCCAAAACCGGGGGGGGGGGGGGTGCTAGGGCGTCAGTGAAGTCCCGGGGCCCCCTCCCACCGCCAGGCCCCCGGAGGCTGGAACCCAGCAGCGAGATTGTAGCGACAAGACACCAGCGCCCGGCTGGGCCCGAGGAAAGGGGGGCTGAAGCCCAAGAGCCAGCCGGCCACCCACCTGCAGGAAGTCGGTCATGCCCTGCAGGAAGGCGGGGACGCCAGGCATCGCCACGGTGATGGTAGGAGAAGCCCCGCCGGGCCCCCCGGCCCCGGGCCCTGCTGGCCCCAGCAGGCTCCCCAGGAGCTGGGAGAACTGCAGGTCAGCGGCGGAGGGCTGCGGGGGCGGGGGCTGGGCAGGCCCCCCGGGGGCAGGGCCGGCCGTGGTCGCGGTGTTGGTGGTGCCCGCGCTGGCTGAGGCGGTGGCGGGGGCCGCAGGCGGAGCCATTCCTGGGGTCCCCTGAGCTGGACAGACCGAAAGAGACAAGGTGAACTGTAAGCAGAAACGAGATGCCCCGGCATTTCCGTCCCGCTCTCCCCGGCAGGAGAGCAAGGACAAAGGACCCATGCGGAGAGCCGGGAAGCAGCCGTGAGGAGCGGAGCGTCGGCCTCCAGGCTGCGGCCCCCCTGCAGCTGGACACGGGCGGGAGCGAGGACTCACCCACAAGAACTGGCTGCATCAGAAGCTGCCCCACAAGGCCGCTCACCATCTGGGCCAAAGATGCATTGGTACCCAGCCCGGTGCCCTGCTGAACCGAGAGAGGGGAGGCTTTCAGTCCTGCCCTGTCCACTCCCCAGCACAGTACCCTCTCCGCAGACTCTTCCCCCCCACCCCAGAACTCTTCCACCCTTACTCACTAGAGTACCCGAGACGGGGGGCCCCCCAGGATGGGAAGGCCGAGCCTGTGGAGGGGTGGGCCGGGCAATCACCACCCGGGTGGGAGCTGTTGGGAAGCCTGGCACCTGTTGTCCTGTGGGTGGCAGAGGGGAGAGACCGAGGAGGGCTGAGGGCTGGGCCCCGGCCCGCCAGCCAACAGCACCCACCGCCATGGACCGTGCCCCACCTCCCAAGCTTCCCCTCCCGGATCATTACCTGCGGCCGCGGAGGCAACAGCTGCCACCATGGCCTGGTGAGTGATCTGGTGGGCGACGGCGTGCATGAACTCAGGGGGCAGGGAGGGCAGCTGGATGAGGGTGGAGCCTGGGGGGCGGGTCTGATGTAACCTTGAACCTGGACCCCCTTCAACCCACCCACTCGGCCCTACCCCTTGTCTACCCAGAGCTCAGCCTGCTCTGATGCCCGCACTCTTACCCAGGGTCTGGCCATGACCAGGGGGTCCTAGGGGGCCAGTGGGAGCACTCGGAACTCCACCGGGCTGTGTGCCAGAATCTGGGCAGGGAGACAGAGAGAGTGGCCCTGAGACAGGCGGGGCGCCAAGGCCTAACTGTATCCTCCTGAGACCAGCATCCTTCAGGCCTCTACTCCCCCCTCCACCAGAAAGCCGGCTTTTCCCTCCATCTGGACAGGGAGGATGCACTCCCTTCGCCACGCACACCAATCTGCAGGAACAAGCAGTCCCTCCTGTCCCTCCCCACACGGGCCGACTAAAGCTTCTGCCCTGGTTCCTCTGCTCTGGCAGCCGGCCCTGGCTTCTCCCCTCCCCACCCTCTCTCTCACACCTCCGCGCCTCAACCCCGCCTCCTGCATCGTGCAGCTCTGCTCTACCGACGACTGGCCCTAACTCACCTTGGATGTTCATGTGCATCATGACCACGGGTTCCACGCTCTGGTGGGAAATCCGGATGACCCTCGGGTGGCTGGTGGTCGGGGGGGGGAGCCGGCCCTGGCGGGGGAACCCCCTCGGTTGAGGAGTCGACAGCGGTGGAAGTGGGAGCCAGGGATGAGGCCTGCCCAGGACCAGGGGGAGCTGCCTCCGCATTGGCAGCCGGGGGGGGCCGAGTCCCATTCCCCGTCATGGTCACGGTGGTTCCCACATTGATCTGGAAGAGACGGATAAGGCAGCAGTGAAAACAAGAGCCTAACCCAGGGTACCCCGAGATAAACTCCTTCAGCCTCCCCATCCTCCATCCCTTTGTATTCCCAAAGTCCCCACCCCTTCTCACTTCAATCCCGATAGCTACTCTGGGCCGTTCCACCAACAGCCCCGCACTGTCCGTCCCTCCAGGCTCCCCCGACCCACCTGGATGGGGATGGCTGCCTGCTGAAGCACCATGGGGGTGGTGTAGTGCGACATGGGCCGAACCACGTGCAGGTGTCGTGGGGGCGCACAGGCCAGGTTGCAGCGCAGGTCAGACAGGGCCACGAAGGTGTTGCCCAGCAGCCGCAGGCTCTCCCCCACCAAGTTGATCAAGCGCTGGTCCTCTTCACGGCCCTCTTGCTGTCCCCACCGGGGCCGAGCACAGAAAGGCAAAAACCTATCAGGCTGGAACGAACCTCGGTAACAAGAGCAGCAACACCCCTGAAGAACACCGTGCTCTCTACACCTTTGGGCATAGCCTGGGAAGCTTCCGGGTAGGCCCGGTCTGGGCAAATAACTTCCACTTCACATACGTACAAAGTTCCCTACTACGACAGGCCCCAGAAAATCAGCACATCATCTACTCCTCTCCCACACTCTATGTAAGCTTCCTGAGCAACTCGCTCGAGGGATCGAGAGAGAAAAACAATAGACAAATCTACAGAGAACTCATTCTGTTGCAGACAATGTCGTTCTTGGGGGGGGGAAAGGGTTAGCTAGCTGCACTCCAGCCCGCTCCCTGTGGGATGCGCCGGGGGTGAGGGGGCGGGTGGCACTCACGTTGTTGTTGTAGTCCGTGGTGGCAGCGGCACCCAGAACCTCGTAGTAGCGCTGCAGGAAGGGCTGAAGGCGGCTCTCCAGCCGCTGGAGCTCCTGGAGCACTTCAACATACTCCGCAGGCGAAGGGTGGCTGTGGGTGACCCCGAGAGACAGTGAGCGGAGGCTTTCCTCAGATCCCCAGCCTCCCAGCTGACCTAGACTACAATGCCCTGTCTCTCCGCAGTCCCCCAGACACCTGGCCCAATCCCTCCTGGGACCAGCAGAACATCCATCCTTCACCTGCACCCACAGGAAGACAAGGAGAAGAAAACAACTGCTTCCACCTTCCCCGCCACACAATCCCATCCCTATGATGGCAGGGAACGGACGCTGACGGAAGAAACGCCGCCCGCCTGAACTTGGGGAAGAGAGTCTGGATTGGGCTCAGGAACCACCACCTGGATTTCCTTGCCCCAGGAACAGCAGTGCTTCCGGCTCAACTGCCAGCCCTAACCTCGTTCGGCTGGTCCAGAGCCTCTCTCTGCCCCACCAGACTAACCTACAGGTAAGAATGCCCAGCGGTCCCCTTCTCCCACCATCCCCTTCCCGGCTCTCATACTTCACTGAGGATCCCTCACCCCCCTCCCAAAGCGTCCCTCGGGTTCTCACTTGGGCGCATTTGTCTCTGGGGCAGGTGTTGGGCCCACAGGGGCTGGGCCAGAAGGGGTGAGTTCTGGGCTCTGGGCTGGGACACGCTCCTCCACTTCTTCCGCCTCCATGGGCTCCCGAGGAGGCACTTCGCTTTCGACTGGTTCTGATGTTTGAGAGCTCAAGGCGACAGGCTCCGGGGCCACAGTCGGCGTCTGTGCGGGTGGCTGACTGTGCTGTGCTTGGGGTGCCCCTCGACACTGAAGGGGAGAGATTCAGGATACCAAAGGCAGGATGAGACTGCCGCAGATTACTCAGGTCAATGGAGAACGAGTGGAGAAGGAGCTCTAACTAGGCTCCTGAAGGCAGGGCCTTGCACCTGTCTGACTCCCCAGCAAAAACCACCATGCTTAAACAAGACGCATAATAAATAACCTGTGATACTTAAGAGTTACTAACAAAATTAAAAAATGATAGTTCCCTAAACCCCCGCTAGAAGGATAAAAAACATCACACGCTACAGTCACAACACAAACCAATAGAACCGGGACATCTCGGCATCAGACAGTAATTAAAAAACTAAAAAAGCACAGACTGCTTCTGTAATTGAAAAAAGATACCACAAGAGTTATCTGCTAAGGGGCACCTGGGTGGCTCAGTTTGTTAAGTGATTGCCTTCGGCTCAGGTCAAGATCCCAGGGACCTGGAATCGAGCCCCGCATCAGACTCCCTGCTTGGCGGGAAGCCTGCTTCTCCCTCTCCCACTCCCCCTGCTTGTGTTCCCTCTCTCGCCGTCTCTCTTTCTGTCAATTAAATACATAAATGAAATCTTTAAAAAAAAACTTATCTGGTAAGTCTGCAACAAACTTCCCAGATACCAGGCACCCAGAGGATTGGCAGGGACAAGAGAGCCCAACAAAGATATATTTTCTGCCCCAAAGAATGAAGATTGCAAAGAAGAGACCAGATTAGGCAGGAAGAAACCGGCTGATATGGCCAGTCATGCCTTCGCTGCCAGGCGGACATAGAACGGTAAGGGAGAATGAAAAGACAGACAGACCCTAGCCAGCCTTGCCCACTGACCTCCATCCGGGATAGTAAGGTCTGTATATCCCTGATCATGTGCTGAGCCATCACCAGCCGTACTCGGGGCTCACTCTATACGACAAGAGACATAAAATGAGGGTACGTCTGAGATGAAGCCATGAACTCTACCACCCACTGACTCAGGTCCCAGCCGGCTCCTCAGCCAGGACCCCCCCCACCCCCCACCTCATGGCCTCCTTCTCCCAGATCCCCTTCCCTGACCCTCCCAGGCCCGTGATACCTGAATCGGGGCCTGTTCCATGTTGATGTGAACATCCACAGCAGAGCCGTCACTCTGGGAAAAGGGTAAGGGAAGTTGCTCTGGGAGAAGCCAAATACTAAGGCCCCCACACCTCCAACTCATTTTCTGGAGCCCCACCCTTTTGCTCAAAGACTGAGGCCGTATCAGACCTCAGGGACCTGGAAACCCAATCTAAAGACCGAGACACCTATCTTTATGAGCTCTCTGCTATTGCCACAACCAAACCACCCTTCCCCACAAAAACTGGCCTATGTGGAACACAAGCTTACAGGAAGGTTGAAGGTTCCAACCATGACA
Source organism: Phoca vitulina (assembly GCF_004348235.1). Taxonomy (NCBI): domain Eukaryota; kingdom Metazoa; phylum Chordata; class Mammalia; order Carnivora; family Phocidae; genus Phoca; species Phoca vitulina. The sequence continues at coordinate 222,075 of NW_022589819.1, forward strand.
TAGCTGTTGGCATTCCGGTCATGAACAGAGGCCCCAGGCCCCCGAGTACCAGGTGGGGGTCCTCCACCATGGGTGCCTGAGGCAGACCCTATCCCAGAAGATGCCCCAGAAGGGAGCTGAGTCTGAGGAGGAGCCCGTTCCACCAGGTGAATAACCTTTCCCCCAACATCTGCAGGAAAAAAAGATACACGCCAAAGCATTATACAATCAAGTAAGCCCAAGGCCTCAGCTCATCCCTCAACCTCTGAACTGCCTCCCCCAAACTTACTGTATTCCTGGAGCTTCTTATCATCCTGCAGAACTCGTCCCTGATAAATGAGCCGTTGTTTCTCAGAGGGAATGCTGACAGAAGCAGCAATGTGCTCTTTAAACTCCTTTACATTCATCTACAAGCAAAGAGAGACCAAGAACTATCAGCGAATGTAGGAAAAGGGGAAGGACGGAAAGGGGACAACTGACTTTTGGAAATGAGGGGTAAAAACCACCCAATCATAACATCACTACCCATTTGTCTTGATTGTGAGGTAATTATTGTACAAAGTCCCAAACTAAGACATGTTTACACCTGTCAAGACAGACAATAAGTGTTAACAAACTTCAAGTTATGTGCCCAGAAAAAAATCATGTGGCTGAAAAACAGAAAAGCTAATTGACATTCTCTTCTCTCCCTGGCTCCCAAAGGAATGTGTGTCTACAGATACCACTGACCCCTCCTCAAACACAAAATGATACAACTCTACAATCTCAAAGATAAATGCAATGACAAGGAAGGGGGAGTGGAAAGTCAAGTTAAGGAAGGCTCAACGGCGAAGAGAGAAAATAACAAACACTTTCCTAACTGGACAAGTGAGTCTTGGGAAGTACCAGATTGTTTATGTACATCTAATCAGAAAAGCCTATATGGTTTTTTGTGTACATGTTAAAAGCCATGGACCAACCCCTCATGATTCTGTCTCCACGTATCACAGGAACTAATGGTACAGACAGCCGTGTCTCTGGCATTAAAATCAAAAGATTCAAATTATGCCACAGATACTAGTAATTCCACTCAACAGTCTGCTACGGATCTACCTGTGCTACAGGCTCTGATTTCTAGCCTTTAAAAACATAATACAGACCTAATTAATTTTTGTTTTTAAGACTCGAGTTTTGGATCTCTGTTCTGTTTCCCTTCCCAAAGGCACGAGCCATGTCTGTCCCTTTGGGCTGGGGTTCGCTCATGATGATGGCATAGAGATTCGTCCTTCCTCCACATTTCCCTCTGCACTGAGTTCTATCAAGGTGGAAAAAGGCAGAACAAAATCTGCCTCATTCAACAGAAGCCATACCTTCTCACTCAACAAGAAAGACCAAAAAACTTCCTGTCTAAAATATGAACAAAGGAACCAATTAAAAAAGATTTGAGGACCAAAAAAATCAGGCTCTTCTCTCAGAATAAGGGGCCTATAAGAGGAAGAGTTAATGAGTGTCTTCCAGAAGTGCCGGGGTCTCACCTGGGCCCCCACAATAAAGGTCCGAGTCTGAGAGTCCAAGGTCTTCACCAGCACCTCCAGGCTGTCAGGCTCCTCCATACTGGTAGTGGTACTGGTACTATCACTGGGCTCCATGGCTGACAGCTCTCTAAGGAAGAAGAGAGGGAGGGAGGCCTGCTGTCGCCCAAAGCAGATTTTATATACCCGGAAGCCTCCCCGGCCTGAGTCTCCGCCCTAATACCTAAAGAGTTTCTCCCACACAAGCGCACACACTCACACCCGCCCCCATCCCCCTTCTGATTCCGGGGCACGGGGAGAGAAACACAAAGGGCAGGAGATCGACGGCACAGGGAGCTGGAGGACGGGGAGATGGGAGGGGCTCCACAATGCCAATCACAATAAGGGAGGGCCAGTCAGGCTAGGAAGCTGGGAAGGAAGGTAGGAAACAGGAGACCGGTGCCATCACCAGTCGCGATACGACAAAGGCCCCAAAGGTCGGCAAACCCTGGGGAGCACACGAGAGCGGGGGGTCGCGCCAGACTCTGCGGAGACAGTGGTTTCGCGCACGCGCGCCACGCCACGCCCATCGAACCCGCCTAAGTCACGACAGACCCGAGATGACGGACACTCACGGGGGGCCAGACTGGCTAGCTGACTGCCCCCCTCTTCCGCCTTCCCTCGATGCTCCAGCAGAGCGGCGCAACCAACACACACCAGACACACACCAGACACAGACAGAGACACACACACACACACACACACACACACACCCACCCCACCCCACCACTACCAATACCACCACCCCGGGCTCCGCCCCCGAGTTCCCCACGGTACCGTCACTTCCGGTCTCCCCCAACTTGCCACCGATGGCCACTTCCGTTTCCCCGATAGTATTTGGGGATCGCTAGGCGGTACTTCCGGCTCCCCCAGGCCCCCAAGCTTTACTCTTGTGGGGCACGACGAGGAAGTTCGCGGCCCCAAACAGTGAGTTCCTTGGGGCGAGACGGGCCGGGGCCGGCCTGGATGGGAGGGAGCCGAGCACCCCGAGGAGCCGCCACCGCCGTCGCCCGGGGGACCGTACTGCGCCTGCGTGCGTTGCACTACGCATGCGTACACTCTTAGGCACCTCCCCACCCCCGCTAACGCTGTTCACTTCTGTGCACGCGCTTGAGCCGTGGGAGGTTGAGGTGGCTACTATAAATGCCTGAAAATAATTACCAGAAGAGACTCTATACCTTGAGAGGCTTTGGACAATTGTGTGCCTCTTGGGAGTTTGGGGACTGGGGATTGTTCCTCATGAATCTATGTTAAAGTCTTGGCCGGCAGAGAACTTGAGGCGGCACTGTGCTGGCCTCCTAAAATTGTCTTCTCACTCTGGCCCTCGCGGCGCTACTCCTTCGGCGCCTCCGGAAGTCATCCTTCTTTAGGCGGTTGGAGGTGGTTCGCGAGCAACCTGGGTGTGCCGTAGCGTCGTTGGGGCTGATCTCGGTGCTGCCCGGTGGGCGTTTGGCGGGGTGTGGGCGCCATGTTCCTCGCCGGCGGTGTGCGGCCGGGAGGACACGCCATGTTCTGGAGCAACTAAGGATTTACTGCTTTTCAGGACTTTCGTCAGAAAGGGCGCCTCCAAGTTTGGGAATTGGGAGCGAATGGAGTCAGACTGGACCGAAGCACAAGAGTCCGATCCTGGGCTATTGAAGGGGCCACCGCAGGGCTTCCGCTGGCCGGGGTCGACGGTCAGACTGGGCAGTCGCGCCCCGCCCCCGCCCTCGGGCAAGGGCCCTGGCCCCGCGGCGCTGCAACTTCTACCAGCCTCGTGGCCGCCGGCCTGCCTGTCCCCGGTGTCCACAGCCTTTCTGGGATTCGTGGTTTCTACCCAGGTCCCAGTACTGTTTCAGTTAAGAGTTCTAATAAACACCTGTTTAGTGAGCACTTGGTTTGTGCCAGCCAAATTGCTCAGGGTTTTGCGTACTGCCCCATTTAAAAGCCTTTCAACACCTGAGATAGTTATTACATCCATTTTATAGGGGAGTACACTTAGGCGAAAGTAAGCGGCAGAACTGGCAAGTCCAGGCCTACCAGACCCCAGGTCAAGCACTTTTACTTTACTGCTCCTATAAATTGTTGTATTTTATATATATTTGCTGCTTCTTATAAAAAAATGGCAAACATTACCCCCAAATGTTATAAGGGGCCTTCATATACCCATCACCCGAACTTGGTTCTTTTAACTAAATCGCAAACCCATAGCAAGCCTCACCTCTCAGAAATTTTTTGGCAGTCTGTGGTTTATACATAATCTATTAAGGAAGCCCCATCTCTCATTGCATTAATTGCTCCACCCACTTGGCACTATCCAATGAGTGCCTCTTGACAATTCTTTCCGTACTATATTATTTGAGAACCTATAGCCCACTAGAAACTAATAAGTGCCTTTACAAACATTAATTATAGTGAATATTTACTTTGGACTTAACCACGTGCAGGCCTTTGCTAAGGGCTTTACATGCATTATCTCTTTCAATGCTATGAGATTGATGATTTGATCATTTTACAAGTGAAAAAAAACAGGCATAGAGATTGATAAAATTGTCCAAGATCTAACAAATAGTGGAGTTAAGGTTTGCACCCACTCTGCCTAACACCAATATCTATCCTCTAACCTTTACTGATGTAGCCTCTTCCTTCTGGTAATAAATGTTGAGTGAATGAGCTCGTGTCAGTGAACTTTTCTCAGGGGTGTTCATATTGTTTCCCTAATTACAAACTTCAGCGAGAAGGCCTCCCATTCACCAGGCCACAGCACCTGGTTCATACCTGTCTTAAAGAACTTACCAGGCTGTGTACTGCAAGGATTTGTTTTGTTTACACAACTAGTTTTTTTTACTGCTCTCAAGGCCAGCGACTGTCATTCATTTTTATGTCTCTAGGGCTTAGCTGGGCAAACAGCTGGGACTCAGAACAGTTTGCTAGGTGAATGAATGAAAGAATCAGTTCACCTCTCTTCAGTGCTGTACAACAGAGCAGATATCCAGCACAAATACGGGTTGAAAGACCACAGGCTTCTACCTAGAGGGTTCAGCTCTCATAATTCCTGAGACCCTGGACAGGAATATATTATGGGTATATTATGGAGTGATGGCATCTAGAAGAGGGGGAGGAAGGCCCAAACACTGTAGGTAATCCAGGCTTCGGTTGGAAAACAAGGTTGAAGTTACTCATTAGCAGGTGAAAGGGTCAAGGGTCGAGGCAAGGGGGCTGGAAGCAGAGTGGACTGAATAACTAGCAGGGGGAGAGAGAGCAGTTAAGGCACCAGCCACTTCACGAAGAGCACCAGCTCCCTCCTGCCTGAAGATGGTCCACCAAATATGGGCAGCTCTGCTCTACCTCTGTGGTATTCTCCTTAACTCCATCTACCAGTGCCCTGAGTACAGTCAACTGACAACTCAAGGAGTGGATGGGAAAGAGGTACGGACTGAGAATGGGGGAAGCTGATGGTGGGGGCTCTGAGGGACTTGGGTGGGTGGCCTTGGATGACCAGAAGCCACGTTGGGAAAGGAAGGGAGAAAGGGTGTATTACGATAATGAATGCAAGAACAAGTAAAAAAAAAAAAAATTTAGTACTATGGCCATCAATGTGGAGACACGGTAGAATTGCGAGGTGGGTGGTTACTCAGGTTGATTGAGGGGGCTACAAAGGAAAAGTCGCTTAATGACTTCCTGTCATAACCCAACCCTTCGTTGGAAAAAAGCAGCTGCCACTCCACTGCTAAGTCCTGCCATCTTAAGAGTGGTGATGAAGAGGTTGAATTGGCCCTGTAGTGGGGACCCACCCTCTTCTGATCCTCTCGTTCTCTGCAGTTCCCAGAGCCACACCTGGGCAGGTGGTACTTTATCGCAGGGGCAGCTCCCACCAAGGAGGAGTTGGTGACTTTTGACCCTGTGGACAACATTGTCTTCAACATGGCTACAGGCTCTGCCCCCATGAAGCTCCAGCTTCGCGCTACCATCCGCATGTGAGTGGTGAGGAGGCAGAGACACCAGGAGGTGCAGTCTCTGCCCAAAATATGAGCACCCACCCACAAAGAGCTAGGCTCTTTGGGATATCCACTATTTTTGGCCCACTGAGTTCAATGGTTCTATTAGTTAACCTCTGAAGAGAGATGGGCCTAACCACCTGTCCCTTAGTAGCTTGAAACCCAAGGGGGCCCAGGCTTCAAAGAGAAATAAGATGGAATAGAGGCTGGTACTGTGTGGCTGGGGTGTCACTCAGTCTTTCGTCCTTGCCACCACTTCTGTAGGAAAAATGGGCTCTGTGTGCCCCGGAAATGGATCTACCACCTGACTGAGGGGAGCACAGATCTCAGAACTGAAGGTTGGTTCTCTCCAGCCCTCACCCTCCCCAAGTCCCCTGGGCTTGCTTGGTTTTGCATCTCTGTCCTCACAGTCTCCCCCCCAAATCTCTGCCCCAACAGGCCGCCCTGACATGAAGACCAAGCTCTTCTCCAGCTCATGCCCAGGTGGAATCATGCTAAAAGAGTCAGGCCAGGGTTACCAGCGCTTCCTCCTCTACAGTGAGTGGGGATGCCAGGCAGGAAGGGTTGGAGAGAAACAACAGAAGGGCAGGAGAGCCTCTCACTCTGGGCCCTATGATATCATCCCAGGAAGGGCTGGGTGCTGCTTCTATGAGGTCCTCACCAGGGAGGTATTGAGAAACTGGGACTTTGATGGGCCTGGCCCTGCCCTGCTCTTTCAGATCGCTCACCACACCCTCCTGAGAAGTGCGTGGAGGAATTCCAGTCCCTGACCTCCTGCCTGGATTTCAAGGCCTTTTTACGGACTCCCAGGAATCAAGGTGAGGGGGTAAAGTCCCACAAAAGAGGACTAGGACTCACCAAGTCTTCTGCAGCTGCCGGCTGAAAGGGACTCAAGTGATGTCACTGGAGGACATGGTCAAAGGCTGACATCATTAGAGTGGCTGTGCTGACACCTCCATTTGTGTCATAGGCTGTGATGGCACCAGAAGGATGTGGCCAAGAGCTGTGGTGTCACCTGAGGGAGCCAGAATGGGCTCTGGGCTACTCAAAAGAGAGGTTTCTTGAGTTTGCGGTGGATAAAAGGGGCAGGGGGTTAGACACATAAGGAAAAGGGCCTCAGGGACCCCTTCTTTGATGTGAGGAAAAGCGGGAATGCATTCTCCTCCACCCCATTACCACCAACCTTGCTTTTCTCCCTGGAGTTCCTTCCTTTCCATCCTCTTCTTTTCTCCCTCCTCCCACCAGAGGTCTGCGAGCTGTCCAGTAACTGACCTGTAGCTTCATCTGTGCCCCAGATGGATATGGTGGGAGCTGCAATTGTGCTGGGGGGAGGAGAAGCTGGAGACTCCCAACTCCAAGAGTAATAAAGATGATTTTTCAATCCTCATCTCATTTTGGGTTTGTCTCCAGACATCAATCCCCCCACCTCCATTTCAATATTCCCCCTGGACCTACCACCTAAACCCCCAGCTGGACGGCATCAGGAAGGACACTGAGTGGTGGTAACTCTCTTTGTAGTGGTATATTTAGGATTTGGTGTGACACAGTTGTTTATTGCTGAGTGTGCAAACCCCTAACCCCAGAGTGGGGGCTCCAAGCTCCAGTGCTTCCCCATACTTCCTGTCTGAGCTGCCAACCCCTCTGAATTGGCCCTCCTGCCAATACTGCCTGCACCATCCCCACTCCCCCTGGCTCCTGGGAATACCCAGATCCTTCCTGCAGGCTCCCTGTCACCATCGGCTCCTATCCACACCCCTTAATCCACCCACCTCACAGTCCCATTCTTCCCTAGGTGGCTCAGATCCTAGGATCCAAGGGATTCCTTGGGTCTCCAACCACCCTCTTACCCTAGTCAGAGGCCTGTCTGCCTCTGGTGTCCTACACCCCAGGGTAGTTTTGAAAGGTAAAGAGGATTCTTTAGTCTTTATTTTTCACCACCACGCTTTTTTTTTTTTCTTTTAAAAAGTAAAGGTGGAGAGAAAAAACTGGAAGTGGGAGAAATGTAAAAGCAGAAAGTAAGAACAGCTGGTGAATTCAAGGGCGATATCCCCATAGTCCATAAACAGATACCTTAAACAGCTCTACTCTCTCCTGTGTATGAAGGGGGGCCATGCCCTCATACTCTGGGGTTTCTTCCCCATCCCTGAGGTCCCTGTGCTTACAATCTGGGTCATGGCCCCCACTCTCCTCCTACAGGCCACACTATCTTCACTCTTGCTCCCACCCCACTCAGGATGGGGGCACTAGGTCACACTCTATCCTGCAGTCACAGCCCCTCTCCTGGGTCTCCTCTCTATTCCTCACCCTCCCTCTCCAACTTCTCGTCCTCCAAGTCAGTGGTTTCCTCCTCCCCACTGGGCTCCCGGAGGCTGACAGCCAGCACCAGGGCCTGTAGGAGACCAAAGAGGCAGGCAAAGTGCAGGGGGTGAGCGGTAAGTAGGCTCAACACAGCATGGAGCCCATGCAGGGCAGCCAGGAAGGACAGTAGCCCATGCAGCCAGAGGCCCAGCGGTCCGCGCAGGCCCAATGCATCCAAAGCTGCCCTCAGAGGCCGTGAGCACAGCCCCAGCAGGGCTGAGGCCAGCAGCTCCAGCAGGTGCAGAGTCAGGTTGGTTGAGATCTGCAGACACTCCTCTGGGCCCCCCAGGTACTGCAAGGGAGCCCCTGCTCCCCCACCTGGATCCCCCCGCAGCCAGCCCAGCAGCTTCTGACGCCGCCCTGGCTTCTCCACTGGGGCTTCTGGCCCAGGGGGGCTCAGTTCCCCTTCAGGGGACACTCCAGGTCTGGTGCCACTTGAGCCCACAGGATCCCGGCCCCGTTTGGGAACGGTCCCTCCAGTCTCCAGTCTCCCAGACTCTTGAGTGTTAGAGACAGTCTTGTCCCACTTGAAGGAATCCATTCTGTTGCTCCCCAGTTGCTCATCTCGGGACTCCCTACTTGGTTCTGGAGCAGCCTCAGAGCTCCTCCGTGCCCCTGGGTCCTTGGTCTTGGGAGGCCCCACATCTCCCATGGTTTCTGGGGCACTATCCCAGTCACTCCCTGAATTCTCAGAGGAGCTGTCCACTCGTCTGAGTTCTGGGGTAGGCAGGTCAGGCTTCATTGGTTTCCGGCGGCCCCAAGGGCGAGGTAGCCAGCCACCAAGCCGTCGCAGGAACATGGTTGGGATGTGTCGTGAGCCCCCCAATTCTGGGGCTGCTTCCTGGAACTGCTTAGATTCTCGGGTTTGGAGGCTGAGTGTCTCCTCAGAAGCCAGAGTCCGTTCAAGCTCAGAAGAACTGTTACCTGTTTCGTGAGTCCTACTCTGAATTCAGAAGTGGCTCCCCACTTCCCTGGATGTCCTGCAGCCTCAAGTGTGGCAAGTGGCTTGTTTCCTTTTCAGTTTTGAGGTAAAGAAGGGAGGCACATCCAAATTCATTCACCACCACCACCACCACCACCACTACCGCCACCACCACCCCAAACACAAGATTCAGGACAAGAATCCCCAAGACCTGACAAGGCCTGGGTCACCTCCACAGTGTCCTCCCTAGGTTTCTGGGGTCTCCTTTTCTGCAGGCAGCACCCCAAGTTTCACTCACCAAGGCCACGCCCCAAGGTGCCCCAGAAACTGGAGAGGCGGTGCTCCATCCAAGAAGGAAGGAAGGAAGGTGGCCCTGGGTCTCAGGTGCTCCCAATCTGGAGAGTCCTGAACTGCTGACCTAAGGGAGCTCAAGAACAGGCAGTCTCTTACTGGGGGTTAGGAGAGAGGTGTTCAGCAAACTCCAGCCAGCAGCGTTCTTCTCTCGATTTAGGGAGCTATGAATCCTACAAAGCGGCCCGACCGGTCCCCGAGCACGCAGCTGAGACGCGGTCTCCGCAAGGTCAGGCCAGAGATGTCCTGGGAGATCCTCGTCGCGAGGCCAAGCGCGGGCCTGCCTGGGGACCCAGGCATCCGGGCGCTGTGCGTTGCGACCCCTCCCGGGCCCGGCGTCGGGGCCGCGGCCTCAGCAGGCCGCCTGGAGCCGCAAAGCCCGGAAGCTGCTGCACCGGGCCGGGAGGGACAGACGGGGGCGGAGCCCGCAGTTCGCGGGGCGGACCCTGCGGATCCACCGCCCCCCGCGCCCCCGCGCCATTAGTACGCGCCACTCAGCAGGGCGCCAGCCGAGATCTGGCAGGGCCGGGGCAGGAGTATAAACCTAGCCATCCGTCTTCGTTGCCCACAGGTCCCTGGGCGCTGGTGCTCCCCTAAACTCCTCCGCTCCCTTTAGCCTCCCGTCCTTTGGTTCTTCCCTGCACCCCACCCCCACCCCCAACTCCTCCTTTTCATGTCCATGACTTCATGAAAGGCTTTTCCGGAAAACCAAGCTGCTTCTCTGGGACTTGTGCTGATCTTCCCTGCCCCTCCATGCAGATTTTACTTCCTGGGTTTGACAACAGTGAGCTCTACTTAGGCTCAGCACCTGGTATGAGCGGCAGAAGGGAAGGGGAGACAAGTGTAGACAAATAGAATGTGCTTCCTGCCCTCAGGCGTTTTCAGGTAGTAAAATGAAGAACCTTGACTTAAAGGTTACATTTGGGAGGCCAAAATGTACACTGGGAGGTTCTGGCTCTAGTTCAGCCAACATCATGGTAGAGGCTGGATATTCTTAGGCCCTCCCAGCCCATTGGCCTCTTCTTGCAAGACCCTACCTACTCTCATCACCCCCATGAGCTTTCCCAGGCTTCCCCGATCACCATGCACTGTATATTTGATCACGGTCGTAGCCTGCCTCCTCTAGCCGTAAGCAATTAGAAGGTTAGGAATATGTTTTACTTCTCCTCTTAGCATATAGTGTATGATCTTGTTTAAAATCAGTAATTGAAAAAAATAAAATAAAAACAGTGATTGAATTGGCTGCAGTGGTCAGGGGACACTTCCTGGGGTAGGTGAGACTGGCACAGAGCTTGGGCAATTCCTGGCTCAGGGGACTGAAAGAATAGGTGGGGCATTCCAGGCAGGGGCTAGGACCTGGAAATGAACCAGACTGTCAGGGAGGTGACCCTATCATGCCACCAGGAAGGGCTACCCCTTCTGGCTCAGGTGGGACTTGCATGTGGCCCCCCGACTTGTTTGGCTTTCCCACAATAGTTTCCAGAAAAGTGAATAAACACAAAAGAGGAAGTTTGATTTATTTTTCAGCTCTCAGCTCCTCTCTCCCAAAGACAGAGCCCACTGACTAATATCTGAGGGTCTGGGACCTGGACAGACCCCAGGAAGTAAAAGCCAAAGGGCCTAGGTCCAAGTTCAGACTTCAGCAATAGACCAGGATCAGACCTTACCAAGGTCAGAACTCAAGGTTCATGTATGTCCTCAGATCCCGTTCCCAGGCCCTGTCCTTCTCCTCCTGCCTTCTCTCCTCCCTCCGGCTCAATGTGGTCACCCGAGGGGCTCTCTCCCTCCCAGCCACGGCCCGAGTATCTCCAGCCAGGAAGTGTGTGACTCGGGGTTGGGGCACTGATCTGTAGCCTAATCCTTCCTGGTCCCTCTTGAGGACAGTGGGGATGGGGTTGGTGCGGCCTTCACCCCGAGGTCCCAGCCCCATTCCAGGCTCCCAGCCTCCCCTCAGCAGCAACTTGAAGCCTGGGCTGGAGGTGGGAACCCCAAGGGGCAGGTTGGGGGACCTGAGATCACGGGGCAGTGACAGCAGGTGAGCAGTGGATGTGTAATGGTTAGAGTCTTGAAAGTGGGCATTGCAGGTCTCACAGTACTGGAGGGACGGGGATTGGGACCTGCAGAGGAAAAAAGAGAACAGAGTTCAGGGCAGGGAAGAGTTGAGGCCTCACAGGTAGGTGGCAAGGTGGGAAGTCCTTCCAGTCTTTCTGCTAAAAAACAAATTGCCTTCCAAACCACTTAGCAATGAGGGACCCAGCGGGGAACAGTTGGGAGGAGAAATGGCAACCAGGCCTCACAAGTTCTTGGGCAAAGCTTAACAACGACTACAATTAATATGTATACAGTGCTTATTATATGGTAAGCATCATTCTAGCACTTTACGTATATTGACCCATTAAATCCTAACAACCCTTTAACAAAGGTGCTGTTATACCCCCATTTCTCAGATAAGGAAAATGAAGCACATAAAAATTAGGTTCTTGCCCAAGTAAGTAGAATTAGGATTTAAACCCAGGGAGCTCATGTTTATTATCACTCTATTACACTGCCTTATCAACCTATACTGGGGGATCAGGGAGAGAAGCTTTAGCTCTGTTCTGGAGCCTCTGGTGTGGAGTGGCTAGGAAGGGCAGAACACACTGAAAGATGGGCATGGGCTAAGGCTTCCCCTCACCGGTTCTCTGGACTCCTCATCTCTCCATGGCTCTCTCTGACCATGCGCGCCACCTCAGAGAAACCTGCTTCTTCAGCCAGCTGAGCAGCATCCTTGCCACCCAGCTCACAGACGCCCACCCAGGCAGCTCCACGGCCCAGGAGATAACGCACAGCAGCCCCCTGGCCTGCTCGAGCAGCACACATCAGGGGGGTCCACCAGAAGGCATCCCGAGCGTTGATATTGCCCCCGGCTCCCCCTGCCTCACGGGGATCCAACAGCCTTCTTAGTTCTGCCAGGTCACCCTCCTGAGCCGCCCTCAGTATCCACTGGGTCATCTTGTCCTCTGCCTCAAGGGATCTCCTTTGTCCATGTCCTCCCCAGGCTCCTGAAGCAGCTTCCCTCATCATTCTTCTCTTCTTCCTCTTTCTCTTACTGGCAGGTTCAAGCTGAGATCTCTGGGATTCAGGGACACTGCTCTCATCTGAAATCAGGGCCTCATAGAAAGCCCGGGCTGCAGCCCCATCCAAGGTGGGCTCCAGCTCTTCAGGCTGTGACTGCTGCTGCCCATCTTTCCAGAGGTCGCTGGGGTTGGTGGCTGGGGTGAAGGTGATGAGGGAGGGCCTGGACATGGCTTTTGGGAGAACTGAAAAGATGAGACTAGATAAAGGGAGTATGAGACAAGCAAGCCAATCCCTTGGTGGCTCTGCACTGCCCTTTAAATCTTCCTTGATCCTACGTCGGGGTCTGGTCTTCCCAAAGAAAAACAGACTTTAACGCTTCTACAGAAGTAAGCCGATTTGGGGGAGAAGCTCCAGTCTCCGTGACTTTGTGGTCTCCGAACGGCGAAACGGGGCTACTCTAAGCAAAGGAGATGACGATCAAATAGCCACACGACCGGAACACGCACGCGTGACTGGAAAAAACAACAAAACAACAACAACAACACAAAACATAACTTGAGGGCTCAGTCATGTGCGAAGCGCCAGGTTCAGCTTCCCCGCCCCGGGACTTTTCCAATAGCACCCGCTCAAAATGCCACGTGCCTAGGTAGCGCGAGGACAGAGGATCTGTCGGTTGGGGTCCTACTTTTACATAACGCCCCCACAATGCCCTTCGCCTCCCCGAACGTGGTCCCCGCTCCGAGCTCATTTTTTAGAGCTGCGAAACCACTCTGTGAGTTAAGAAAGGCTCTGAGGAGGCGGAAGGAAACCTGTGGAATGCCCCGAAGCTGTGAAATGAAATAACGTCACGCTGCCCCTCACCATTATTCTGACCAGGGTTCGAAGGTCACACTTAGTGCCCGCAGCAGAAGGCCCCATTCAAGCCCTAAGAGGAAATGGAGAAGTGCAAGGGGACGAGCAGCAGAATGGCTGGTGCCACCTCAGGTTAGCGCACGGGGCCGTCCCGGTTCTCACACCGCTCACCTCAGCCCATCCCACCCTTCCCACGTCCCTCAGCAAGGAGCCCGGCCTCACCTCCCGCCTGAGGAGACCACACCCCGGGGTGAAACACGGGCCCCGACGGGGCTTCCAGTGGCCGGCCTGACTCGGGTAAGAGGCTCGACAGGCAATGAGGACCCGGTGGGTTAGACGGGGATGAGGTCAGTATCCTGGGCATCAGGCGAGCGCCTGAAGCCGAGCCTCGCTGCGCGAGGGGAGCTATAAGAAACCAGCGGCCAGCCTCGTTCCTTTCCCCGCCCCTCTCGGCCCCTCAGTCGCGGAATTCTACGACTCTATTTCCCATACTCCCGGGCCCAGAAAGGGGTACTGCGCTTCCGCTTCCGGTGGCACCCCGCTGCGCCCCGCCCCCGAGCGTCTTGCTCATGGGCCTCGCGACGCCAGGGTCGTTCGTGAGTCGTCCTGGGATTCGTAGTTCGCCTTTCCCTCGCTTCGCCAGTTTCTCTTTACCGGGGACTCCATTTCCCGGCGTTCACTGCGGCGCTCGACCCTTGGCGTTTGCGCGTTGCCCTCTCCCCACCCTCCCCAATTTCCACTCCCCCCCCACCCGACTTCGCCTGCCGCGGTCGGGTCCGCGGCCTGCGCTGTAGCCGTCGCGGTTCTTTGGAAGCAGCAACTCCCCTCCCCCACCCTGTTCCCGGTCCCCGTCCAGCCGGTGAGTCTGAGGTCGTCGCCGCGCCGAGTCCCCTGTCCTTAGGCGCGGCACATGGGGTCTCCGCGCGTTGATGTGGGGGTGGGAAGGAAGTGACCCGGTCCGGCACTGGGGGAGGGAGGGATGGCCTGAGGGGCGGAGGCGGGATGTGGGGACTCCTGTGAAAGGGCCCTGACGGCCACCCGCAGGCCGTGAGAGAAAAAGGGGCCCAGCTTTTGCTTGGAAAGGATAAACTTCGGAACCTTTGGGAAAGGCGCTGGGGACATGCAGAGACCTGCGGGGTAGGGATCTCGAGCCCGAGGGCCCTGACGGAGTTGACATGAAGAGGAAGGGGGCAGGTCTTCGGGAGCGTTAGGGGTGTGGGTAAGACTGGTGGGTCAAGACCTGTCGGTTTCTCGAAAGTGTGGGACTCCAGAGAATCTCTAATCTCAGAAAAGGGGCCAAGGTGTGAATAACAGGAACTGGAGAGGGGTGCTCCAGAGTCTAGGATCTTTTAAGGAAAGGTGGCCCCAAACTCTTTCATGGTTGGAGAGCAAAGTGTGGGAGGAGGGAGGATACCAGAGGCTGGGTGGGAGAGCTTGGGCTTTACTTACACTCTATTTTTCTCCAGCTGACGTGAAGATGAGCAGCTCAGAGGAGGTGTCCTGGATTTCCTGGTTCTGTGGGCTCCGTGGCAATGAATTCTTCTGTGAAGTGAGTTCTCCTCAATCTCCCAGCCATCTCCTCACAAAGTTTGGCTATATATTTTCCCACATATTTAGCTTCCAGACACTTCTCTTACAGGCTGCCATAGAAACTTTTTCCTGTCAAGGAAGAGTCCCTTCAGTAACCCCCCTCACTAACTTGTGAAGTGGCAAGACTGCCCAAGTCCCAAGCCTGTTATTCTCCAGCAATATGACATTGGACAAGTCAACTTTAATATTATTATTATATAATATTGGACAAGTCAACATTATTATTATTATTATTATTATTATTATCAGACTGGGAGTGGTAGTCCATAGTTTGGGAGCCTGTTAGAATTAAAATGCTGTTTGTGAAAATGTCTTGTAATGGGCAAAGTTGTGTGCTGGTAATACAAAGGCTTGTAACTGCCCACAGGACCCAAGCTGTTCAGTCTCCACTTTTTTTTTTTTTTCTTTTAAGATTTTATTTATTTATTTGACAGAGAGAGGGAACACAAGCAGGGGGGAGTGGGAGAAGGAGAAGCAGGCTTCCAGCTGAGCAGGGAGCCCGATGTGGGGCTCAATCCCAGGACCCTGGGTTCATGACCGAAGGCAGCCAGTTAACGACTGAGCCACGCAGGCACCCGCAGTCTCCACTTTCCTTAGAGATCCAGCTGCCCCTAAGGAGAGGACAGAACTGATTTGTAGAGATGGGGTGCAGGAGTAGGAACAGGGATTTTTGAAAGGAATGTTTCTTTAAGGAGGAGATTGTTGTAGCTGTTTAAAAGAAAAGCCAAAGCTTTTTTGGGAAGGCAGTATCTGTGAACTGGGGAGAGAGACTCAAGTAGTTCTGCTGAGTTGGAATTGGGGAATGAGGGGAAACAGAAGCAGTTGTGTTGAGAATAAGGCATCAATTAGAGCAGTGTGCCTAGGTCAAAGCTGAGGATTCTGCTATGGGTTTCTTCTTGACTTCCACATCTTGACAGGTGGATGAAGACTACATCCAGGACAAATTCAATCTCACTGGACTCAATGAGCAGGTTCCTCACTATCGACAAGCTCTAGACATGATCTTGGACCTGGAGCCTGGTGAGGCACCCTCAGGGTTGTTCTGTGTGTGAATGGGTTTTTTGTTTTGTTTTGCTTTTTCTTTTCATATTCTTGTTTATCTGCTTCTTGAATTTCTAAATTTTCTTTTGGTTCTCTGACTCTTTTTATCCAAAGTCCTGTCCTTCATTTTGGTCCCCCATCTGACTTTTGCCTGGGTTTGTGACTTACACCACCTGTACCCGCACTCTGATCCTGTAATTTGGTTCTATCCCCTAATGCTAGTTTCCCCATGGGTCTCATTTCCTGTTTCTTTGTTTTGCCTTGCACCTTTTAGTCTAGAGTTTCATCTTTTGTATTGATATCTTTCATTTATTTGTTGAGAGAGTTGAGAGGGAGAGAAGAAAGTAAAGGCTAAAGAGGTGTAGAGAGAAGGCAGAGCTGCCTTGGGTTGGTGGAAGGGCCAGAGGCCCAGGTTTCTGGGTCAAATGCCCAGGTGATGGGTGGTTCAAAGATGGGTGCCAGGCAAACTGTGTAGCCAGCAGCCCCTGGAGGTGGGTGGGACATCTAAGAAAGCTGTAAGACAAATGGTTGCAATTGGCTGGGGCCATGTTTCAGATGAAGAGCTGGAAGACAACCCCAACCAGAGCGACCTGATTGAGCAGGCAGCCGAGATGCTTTATGGATTGATCCACGCCCGCTATATCCTCACCAACCGTGGCATCGCCCAGATGGTGAGGCCTCTCTGCTCCCCCTTGACTCCTCTGAGGCAGTAAGGGAAACAGAGGTTCCTGCAGTGAGGAGTCACATGTTTTCAACCTTGTCAAGGAATGTGGTTGAGAAGAGGGGAAGAACCCCAGATACGGGGCCTGGGAATTAAATCCTAATTGGGGTTGTGCTGACTGAGGTGTTTACAGGGAGGGAGACGTGACCTTGGACAGGAAGTTGTTGCAGTCTGCCTCTTCCTCAGGGAACAAACAGCGAATGGCTCTGATGGTCTGTAACCTGCCTAACTGGAGGAAAGGAAGCAGGGGAGTATGAGGGCCCATCTGGGCCAGCTTGAAGGGGTCTCTGGACAGAAAGGCAGGAGTGGAGGACAGAGCAATATGGGTTGGGCTGACGAAGGGATTGCCTCTTCTCTTATACCTACCCACCAATCCCTTTCATTTTATTCACCTCAGTTGGAAAAGTACCAGCAGGGAGACTTTGGCTACTGTCCCCGTGTGTACTGTGAGAACCAGCCAATGCTTCCTATCGGTGAGTATTGGAGAAGGGAAAGGAGGCCACATCAAATGGCCGGTCCTCCTGGGAAAGAGTTGGGGCTCAGCAAGTCTGGGCCTGAGTCTGGGAGGGAGGTGGGGCAGGCTTGGGGGTGCCCGGCCTGCTGAGTCTGGCTGTCTCCCAGGCCTTTCGGACATCCCAGGTGAGGCCATGGTGAAGCTCTACTGCCCCAAGTGCATGGACGTGTACACACCCAAGTCATCGAGGCACCATCACACGGACGGCGCCTACTTCGGCACCGGTTTCCCTCACATGCTCTTCATGGTGCACCCCGAGTACCGGCCCAAGCGGCCCGCCAACCAGTTTGTGCCCAGGTGGGGAGCAGGGATAGAGTCACCCAGGGTCAAAGGAAAGGTTTGGGATTCCCCAGAGAGAAGGGAGGACAGGGCATGGTCCTTTCTTGAGGTTTGCTTCTCCCAGAGCAAGTAACCTTGGGGAAGGTATTTGCCTCCCTGTGCCTCAGTTCCCTTATCCATGAAATGGGGATAATAGTACCTGACCGATAAGGTATATTTAAATAGTGAGTTGCTTTGAAAAACATTTGGCACCTGAAGTACCATTTAAATGGTAGCTGTCATCATCTTGGTTGTTCAACCGTTTGCCAGGAAAAAGTGTGGTTTATCTTCCTGGAACATCATGTTTACCAGGAAGAACAGTTTGATATTATATTGAAACAAGTGCTGATCCGCACACACATACACAAACATACAATCACATACGTGTGTGTGTATGTGTGTGTGTGTGTTTACGTGTAGTCTAGAATTTGAGTTTTAATGGCTATTTAATGTATATTTCCCAATGTTCTGGAGGGAAGCCGTTTGGGAGCCACTGTCCTTAAGCACTGAGCAGACTCATGGAGAAGCTGGGGTGGGGAGGTGGAAACTCAGGCCACTGGCAGGGCCAGGGTGGGGCTCACCCTGCTGCCTCTCTGACCTTTGCCCCCGCCCAGGCTCTACGGTTTCAAGATCCATCCAATGGCCTACCAGCTGCAGCTCCAAGCCGCCAGCAACTTCAAGAGCCCAGTCAAGACGATCCGCTGATTGCCCATCCCACCTGGCCCTCAGTCTTCGACACCTCCGATCCTTTGCTGCCACCCTTTCAGGAACCCTCTATGGTTTTTAGTTTAAATTAAAGGAGTCATTATTGTGGTGGGAATATGAAATAAAGTGGAAGAAAAGGCCATGAGCTGGTCTGCTGGTGCTTGGGGTTGGGGGATGGGAGGGTGCTGCTCTGCTTGATTCCAGGGACCCTCATGGCCCAGCCCACCCTCCTCAAGTTGAAAACCAGCACAGATGGGTGCCCAGTGGATTTGGGTGAGGTTTTTTTTTTTTTTTTTAAGATTTTATTTATTTGCGAGAGAAGAGAATGAGAGACAGCATGAGAGGGAGGAGGGTCAGAGGGAGAAGCAGACTCCCTGCCGAGCAGGGAGCCCGATGTGGGACTCGATCCCGGGACTCCAGGATCATGACCTGAGCCGAAGGCAGTCGCTCAACCAACTGAGCCACCCAGGCGCCCCTTGGGTGAGGTTTTTAGCAGTACAGCAGAACTTCTAGTATGTGCAAGGCCACAAGGAAAAGACCCAGGGGAAAATCAGATTTCAAAGTCTAGAGACATAGTTGTTCTTTTTTGGCCACCTAAGGCTGTATATTTATACCATAAGGAGTATAATCAACAACAACATCTTCCAGTTTTGATTTTACAGGGCAAGTGGTCCTGGAATAAACAGAACTGTTAAGGGGTGGAGAGAGGGACAAGGTCCAGAATTGCTGCCGGGTGGTGTCTGTGCGCCCCCTGCTGGGGGGCTAAGACATGGTCGTCTCAGAAGGCTGGGGCCCCAGGGTCCCTGGCCAAAGTTTTTGCCAGCACAATAGGGACAGTTCTCTTGTGTGGGGAGGACAGCATGTGGTACCAGAGATAGAAGCTGATCCATGGACCCTTGAGGTGGGGGAATAGATCTTTTCAGGGCACGAGGGACAAAGATAGGCAACTGGATAAAGGCCCAGGTGTTGTCTGGGCCATTGCTCCCACGTACAGGAACCCGACCTTGTGGGTGAGGACACGCTGTCCTCCAGCCAAGTTAATAACTTCCTCCCCCAGCCAAGGAATATAGCTCTGCGTCTACAGCTCCTGCTCAAACTGTCAAAACCACCCTGCAGCTCAGGATCAAGGAGCAGGGTCACAGGAAGGTGGGGTTTCGGGATACCCCCCAGGGACTGCCCTTCTCCCCGGAATTCCATCATGAAGGCCCATATGCTTGTAGGTGTGCTGGTCATGGTGGGCTTCGCAGTGGCAAAAGGTAAGTGGGGCCCAGGGGCAAGGAGCGAGAAGTGACTGAGTCCTGGAAGGGTGTGGGGCTATAGCCCTGGTTCACGGGCTCCCTGCAAGGCAGAGAACTTGGAATGAGCCAACACTCCCATCCCTCCTGTCTTCTGCTTCCCCAGCCCCTGTTCCTGAAGTCCGGACCTGCCACCTCTGCCTCTTAGAAGACCCTTCTACAGGGTGCATTTCAGGCTCAGAGAAGTGCACCATCAGCACCCCATCGCCATGTATGGTGATCACCATCTATTACGGTGAGTCAAGCCCCAGGAAGGGGCTGCTGCTGGGATAGCCCATGGCTTGGTCTCCTTTCCTCTCAGACGAGGGCTGCTTAGGGCCTGGGGTGCAAGAGGAAGACAGCAGGATCCTGGAAGGAGGAGTCGAGGGTTCTGGGGGATCCACTGAGCCAGTTTTTCTGGCCCCTTCTGAAGGAGTCTGGGATGGAAGTCAGGTCTGGGTGAGGGATGGGGAGAGTCTGGGGTAAGGATAACAGGGTTGGGGACTATGGGAGGCAGCGGGGGTTATGAGTTAGCTGTTCCCTCTTCTCCAGATACCAAGATTCGTTTCTTCATCCGAGGCTGTGGACAGTATAATTCTTACCGCTGCCAAGAAAAACGCAATACCTACTTCTCGGAGTACTGGTACCAGGCGCAATGCTGCCAGTACGATTACTGCAACTCCTGGTCCAGCCCCCAGCTCCACAGCTCCCCGCCTGATCCCCCGGCTGGGGCCTGGGCCTTGCCCCTGTCCGAGTCCCAGATCCACTGGTTCTACCAGGCCCTGAATCTCTCACTGCCCCTCCGCAGCTTCCATGCTGGGAAGGAGCCCAAAGGGTTGGACGCCCCGGCCATCCTGCCCCTGAACCTGAACTTGTCCATTGCTGACCTGCGTCGCGTATATTTGTTCCTCAATAGCTCGGGACTTTTGGTTCTTCCCTGGGTTGGGCCCTGATGCCTTAGCCTTCCTGGATTTCACTGCATTCCAGCATCTCTCCCCTAAGACCACAGCCCCCTGCGCTGCCCTCTTAAAACACCCACGTTCTCTGCTCTGTGATTTCTCTGGCCTCCCTTCCTCTGTACTTCCAGCGTGACTATGGCTTTGGTGTCTTTTCTTTCCCAGAAACTGGTGGTGCTTGACCTCGTAGAAAATAATGAGTTTAGAGTCTGCCTAGGCCGGCCTGGGGAAGGCCAGTGGCTTCCTCGTGTCCTTTCCTGTGACCGGAGTCCGTCATCCCCCTCATCTTTCCAATCCTCTGGCAATCTGGTCACTGCTGCCTCCATTCAGATCTGGTTGTAGATCACATCCTGTGCCCATCTTAAGACCCAGACTGAACTTGCCGCAAGAAGAATGACGGGGAGACTTCCGTGCACATTTTCTGACTAGCACTGTGCTGTCCCTGCCTCACTCCCTCCACCCCCATCCCTGCCCTGGTCACCTGCTTCTCTCCTCTCATTGCAGTCCCTGGCCTCCTCAGCCTCACTTCGCATCACTGAGTCCTGACATCCACTTCAGTAGATGCCAGGGGAGGGGAGAGGAGAGACGAGGGTCTGGCCTGCTCTGCTCCACATCTGCTTGCTCTCCACAACCTCCACAATAAATGGACTGGGCTGAGTCTGTGTCACACTGTTTATGGGGTCAGGCTCAGGTGGGGGCAAGTATAGACCAGGGAACGAAGGTTGGTTGGGCATGGGGATCAAACCGTCTACAGCCTGGCCCATTCCACTTGGCCTTTGTGGCTTCCTCATGGCTTGTCCCCTAAGAGCCTTTATCCATCCCACCTTCTGCTTGGCTAGAGATCTGTTCAGCTATGAGGATTATGACTTCTCTCAGCTTTTGACTTACCCCACAGGGGTGCCTGGCTGGTTCAGTCAGTAGAGTATGCGACTCTTGAGCTTGGGGTTGTAAGTTCGAGTCCCACGTTAGGTGTAGAGATTACTTAAAAATAAAATCTTGAACTAAAAAAAAAACTTGCCCTAGAAACAAAACCTAGAAAGTTAAAACCCAGGTTACATCAGGGTTTTCCATCTAACAGAGGTGGAAAACTCTCCTTTGAACCAGGAAAACTCGGGAGCAAACCAAAGGGCCCAGGTCTGTATCTCAGAGTTACCTGGTGCTGAGGGATCTGGGTTCTTGCCTGTTGTTGGTTCTTTTTAGGATCCTGGCACGCAGGACCCCTCAGTAGGGAGCTAGGTTGGGGCGTGGGGGATGTTCAGAGATACATGGTTGGAGCTGCAGTGGTTAGATCTTTCATTTTAATACTTCATTTGAAAAACTACAAGCATACAGAAAGCAATAATGAATATTCATAACTTTCCATACATGCAATAAACACACTGCTTTGGGCTTGGTGTTAATGAGTACAGCTAGGTGCCTGCCCTTCTGAGTCTTGTAAACCAGTGCTGGGGTTGTGAAACCTTTTTCTGAAAAGTAGTGCAGCTTTGTGGTTGGGGGACCCAATCCCGGCTCCTCTGCCACTTGGCTAAGTTGGTCTCTCTACCTTACCTTGGTCACCTGTCAAAGAGGAATAGTACTTCATAGGATTGAAAGAACGCATGTGAGTGTGTGCACAGGTGCAGATTAGAGCCTCCAAAATAGACACATGCCTTAGGGACAAAGATACAGATTGTTGTGTTTGTGTATGCATGTATTTATTATTACTACTATTTTTTAAAAATTTTAAAGATTTTATTTATTTGAGGGAGGAAGGGGAGAGGGAGAAGCAGACCCCCAGCTGAGCAGGGAGCTTGGGGTGGGGCTCGATCCCAGAACCCCGGGATCATGACCTGAGCCGAAGGCAGACACTTAACCAACTGAGCCACCAAGTGCCTCTGTTACTACTACTTTATTTAAAGTAATCTCTATCCCCAACATGGGGCTCAAACTCATGCCCCCAAGATCAAGAGCAATACGCTGTACCAACTGAGCCAACCAGGTGCCCCTTTGGCCTATTTTTAAACCTCTTTAGCAAAACATACAGAAGCTTGCATACACCATAGCTTGAGTTTTTGTAAACCACACACCTGTGTCACCAGTCCTCAAGTCCATATAAAGGCCTTTGTCAGCACCCAAAGCCGCCTTTGTGCGCCCTCCCAGGCATGTCTCCCAACTCAGCAGTAGCCACTGTCCTGAGTTGTAGCTGCTTAGAGGAATTCTGTCTGTGCTTGATAACAAATGGCATCATACAGCATATATTTTCACTTACACATTTTGCACATATGTTAACTGAGTTCCATGGCCCCTTTAATGGCCTGTGCTCTGGCAGGAAGCACCGATATTAAATTGTAGGTCAGGGAGCAGTTGGAGGTACAAAAATAGGTCCAAACCTTCAGGGTGCCCCCCCTCTGTCTGGGCCCACTTTTCTCCATCACCTCTGACTTCAGTGTAAAAGTCTAGGTTTATACAGCTCTAGCAAGTCAAAGTGGAGGACGGTCTCAGAGGCTGAGGAACGCAAGGCCCAAAATTCTGCAGTAACTTTCCACACCATCCTTGAAAAGGGAAGCTGAGCCTGGGGTCAGGCCAGGGCTCCACGAGACCTAGCAGCTCTTCCACAGGGCGCCCCCCCCCCCCCCCGCCCCGGGCCTGGGCCTGGGCCTCTCACAGCTCCGCTCCCACCAGCACCTCTCCCCCACTGTGGACCTCCCCTCCAGTTCTCACACAGTCCTGGATTTGACCCCACTGCCAAGGATGCCCCTTGCCCTTCCAGCCTTCCCTGCAGGAGCGCTTCGGTTCCTCTTCATTTTTTTTGTGCCTAGAGCTGAATCCAAGACATGGAGTTGGGGCAGAAGCAGAGCTCAGCAGAGCTGGGAGCCCCTTACCCGCCCCCACAGCAGGGCAGTCAGGCAGGATCTCGGCCTCCACCACCACCAGAAGACACAGACAAGCCATATAGTTTGCACACCAATGTATTCGGGAGTAACACCTGGGGACTTGAGGGGAGAGGTCCATGGTGGGAGAAGGGGCAAAGCTGGGCTAAGGAGCAGCCAAGAGGTGGGAGAAGAGAGGAGAAAAGCTGTCAGACTGTGAGGACTTGAAGGCAAAACTCAGAGACTTCTGGAGAGGGAGGCTGGGGAGGGATAGAGTGGGAAAAGGGGTGTCAAGGGGTGTCAAACAAAAGGCAGATAGGGTTGGGGTCCAGTAACTTGAGGGAGGCTGGGAGGGCTGGTAGGAAGAACTGGAAGTTGTCCTGGCTGTGCCAGCCAGCTGGAAATCAGGAAGATGAAAGGCGACTGGCAGGATTTTATTCTTAAAATCTCTGCAGAAATTCTAAGGAATATAGAAGACTCTGTTCTGGGGGTTATTGCAGAACTCCCGGAAGCAGCATCGAGAAAATATCCAGAAGCCAAACACTGGAGAAGAGCGGGTATATGAACAATCACTCATCTGTTCCTTGCGGCGGCAGTCACTCACCATGATGTCAGAACCACTGTCTGGGGAAGGATGGCAGCAACCAGTGATACAGAGATCCCAGGTCCCAGGCACAGCCCCAAGCCCCTCCATCTCGTCACTCCATATGGACTTAGCATCACTGCCCCCCCCACTCTTCCCTGGTCCCCCAAAAGGCAGATTTCTGGAACTGGGCAGGGGCAGGGAATGCCAGGGAGTCACCAGCTATGAATTCTGTGGAAGGTTAGTGGGAAAGAGCCACTCAAAATATAGTGATGATTGCAGGGGGCTGAGTTTGGTCTTGCCTGGGAGGGGGGACCAACACTTCGGCCGGGACCATATAAGGAGAAGTTGGGAGAGGCTTCTCTTTGATATGCTTGAATACTCTGACATTGGACCATATCTATGTTTAAGAAGTGTAATAAAAAGACTTGAATTTGAATTCGAAGGTAATTTCATGTAGTAGTTAAGAGCACCATCTCTGTAGTGTTTTAAGAGTATTGTAGTTGTTTAAGAGCACACAAACTGTGACTCAGCTTCTAGGAGACTTGGGCAAGGTATTGACCTTTCTGTGCCTCTGTTTCCTCATCTGCAAAATGGGGGGGGGGGGTAGTAACAACAATACCTATCTAAGAGGGTTGTAAGTGCTTAGAATAGTGCTAGCACACAATACATGTTTTGTGTTTTAAAAAGGGTAAGGGAGGGGCACCCAGCTGAAAGAAAAAGAAAGAAAGAAGAAAGAGGAAGGAAGGGAGGGAGGGAGAGAGAGAAAGAAAGAGGAGAAGAAAAAGAAAAGTGTGAGGGATTGTGTGGAAGAGCAGGCATGAGGAACAGGGAAATGTAGTAAATTTTCAGCAAATTGAAAAATGAGGTGTTGCTCTCCAGAGCGCCATTTGACATGACAGTTTGGCCTAACGTTCAAATTCAGGAGGAAGCAGAGCAAATCCTCTGGGAAGAGTAAAGCAAGAAGACAGCTAACGCCCAAACTTTGGTGAACATGAACCCTTAAGGGTCAAGGAGAATAAGGCAAGACCCAGGGAAGGAGACCGGGAAGAAGCAGTGGACGAGCCAGAGATGTCTGCAGGAACTGTGGCTGACAGGCAGGGAGAAGGCAGCCTGAGGACAGGCTGGGGGAGCTGGTGATCACAAGGGTCCCCCACAAGGCTGGGTGCTGTAAGGAAGGCGGGAGCCGGTCAGCTGCAGGCTGAGGGAACAGAAGCGTGGAAGCGGAGACAGAGAATGGCTCTGAAGGTAAGGAAAGAGAGACCAGGATGGGAGCAGGAACCCGACATGGGGTACAGCCGAGACACACATTTCGGGGATGGGCTGAGCCAAAGATAAGCAGCTTACTGTTCTTTATGAGGAGAGTCATGCAGCTGCTGCCAGGTGGGGCGAGGCAGATGTCTGATCCCAGAAGGCATCCCAACTCCTTGGTCTCCAAGAGGCATCGATAGCAGCGTAGGTATTTGGGGAGCTGAACTGGATGAGGGGGTTCAGGATCAAAATTACCTAGAACACAGACAAACACTGACTCCAAACCCACCTAATTTCCTGGCTGGTCAACCCCCTCCCCACCTCCCCATCTCAGAAAACCGTAAGATCGCTAATTCTTGAAAACCATCTGGCTTAATCCTCTACCAGAGGCCTTGTTAAAATCTCCATTCTCTGCTCTTACACCTCCTGAAATAAGGAACTCATTAAGGAATTCATTCACTCATTCAACATGTATTTGAGGTGCTAACATGTGCCCAGCACTCTGTAAGCTTCTAAGTTCAAAGGTGAGGCAGGGGCAGCTCATTCCAGCTTTGGGCAGTTCAGTGAGGACAGTTCTTCCTCTGGGACTTGGTTTTACAGTCCCTCACCCTTATGGACTCGCTTTTGAATATGCTTTCTTAATCTGTAATGTTCAAGAAGTGAAAACAAGACTGCATCATGACAGGAAGAGTCTGCACTTTGTAGACAGACCTCAGGCAGCCCACCACCACATTCGTTGGTGGTCTTTTCACTGGAAAGACTCATATTAAACTCTGTCACCAAAGCCCTCCCCAACTACGAGTATATACACTTCCCTCTTCCTCTGGTCCCAGGCCCAGACCACATGTTAATGAGTCCCCAGACCCAGCGGCGCACTTAGTGTGAGGCAGATACTGAACAAACACTTTGAATCCTGCTTCTACACAGGTGGCGTTTTGCAGTCAAGTGAGGAGATTATCAGGCTGGATTGAGGCTTGTTCTACTCTGTAGGTGCTGGTTCTGTCATTTAGCACGTTCCCGGAACCCTCCCTATTCTGCACTGCCCCAGATTTGAATGGGGTCCCTTCAGTATCTTCATCTCACTGCTGTTGAGACGGCCCTGGGGTGATAACTAGAAATCTCCCTCAGAGTGAACATTAGTCCATTCCCAGTCCCTAGGCATTATCCCATCAAGCCCATCCATCCCATCTTTCCTCCTGCCTGGGTTTACCTGAGCATCCTGGGCAGATGTACCCAGACACCTGGTGTCTGTGGGTTTCTCTACCCAGCAGACCAGGAGACCCTTCCGACCGCTTAGAGCCACTTACCAAACACCAAGCTCATCATGACCAGCGCTATTAAAAGGACCATGTATAGGGCTTGGGGGTTGCTGTGGAGGCCCAGGGGCCCCATACTCCGGCTACCTGCAGGGCCTGCCATAAAATGCATGACTGCCCACCAGCCTCCAGTTGGAGCTTATATCGGTGGAAGAGAAATTGGCCAAGAGGAAGGTAACACCCATTTGGGGTGGAAATCAGTGCCAGGATAGCCAGAGAGACAGAGTGTCCTCAGCCATGACCACTCTAAGGCCTAATATCCTGCCTTGGGGACAGAACCCTGGCAAGAGGGGAATGAGAGGGAAACTTTATTTCATATTTAAGTTTATTCACGCTATCAGGTGTTGGGGATACAACATTGCACAAAATCCCTGCCCTCACAGAGCAGTCTAGTGGGGGAGACAACAAGGAATAATGGGGAGTGGTGGTGGGGGGAGAAGACAAGTGCTTCCCCGGAGCGCCTGAGAAGTCGAAGGCACTGACCAAAGGAGCAACAAGATCAGATTTCTGTTTGTAAAAGACTGGAGGCCGGGAAACCGGTTGGGAAGCTATTCCTGAGTCCAGTCACAAGATGGCGGCCTGGTCTAGCAGAAGAGAGGCAGGAGCCGACATGAAGGAATCGGACACTCAGAAGACACTTATTTAATTGGACAGATTTGGAGTTAGACTGAATATGGAAAGAGGGAAGGTGGGGGGATAGGCTTGCACAAGGAGATGATTGGTGGTACCACTCTCCAAGATGGGGAAAACGTGGAACGGTAAGAAATCCCAAATTGAGGACACCTGGGTCCCCAGTGACCTATTCAGTCCAGTGGACTCTGTGGGGTTTCCGGCTGGCCAGCGCCTTTCCTTACGCCCCCCCTTCCCCCGCCCCGCCTAAGCTCAGCTGCAGGTCAGTGGTTCTGATCTCCGGCGCCCACAGGCTCCGGCGCCGTGCGCTCGCTCTCCGAGCTTGACTGCACCTCAGGGCTCCCAGGAGGATGCGGGGGCGGCCCCCAGGCCGAGCTCAGTTCTCGGGGGGAAGCGTCTGGGAAGAAAACCTGGGAAAGCCATGCCCGCGTCGGACGCAGACATCCACCCCTAACGGACACCCAGAGTACTACGAGGCTCCCCCGGAAGGCGGCGCTGCGGCGCCACCAACCCTCCCAGGTAGGAGGCTACGCAGCAACCAATAAGCGGCCGTGGGCGTCCCGGGCGCCCCGCCCACCACCTCTGCCGGGGGCGGGGGGCGTGGCCTGCCCGGCTCCTACGCCTGGCGGACTCTCTGCATGCCCCTCTCCAGGTCATTCTCTGAGGGACTCCGGGTTTTCATTTTATTTTATTTTTTCTAAGGATTTTATTTATCCATTTGTCAGAGAGAGAGAGAGTACAAGCAGTGGGAGCAGCAGGCTCCCCAATGAGCAAGGATCCCCATGCGGGACTTGATTCCGGGACCCCGAGATCACGACCCAAGTCGAAGGCAGACGCTTAACCAACCGAGCTACCCAGGCGCCCCTCAGGGTTTTTCACTTTAAGTGTGGGTGGGCTGTGGGAAGAGCTGGGCATAAAGGAGCGAATCACCTGCTCCAATTTCCGGTCTGGAGGTTTGGGGTGCGGCGCTGCAGGAGGGCTCCCTGCTTACAGTCCCGGACCATCCAAGAATCATCCGGCCTTGGGTGCTGATGGGGAAGATGGGAAGAAAGGGACGGAGACTCGCGCCAAGGAAGACGCACGGGAAAGAAGAAACACGAAAGGAATACACGCCACTGCGCTCCCAACAGCGTTGGGATGAATGAAATAAGAAAAATATGTTATTGAAAAGTCAGAGTAATGAAGTTGGTGGGAGGGCCGCCTGGCACCAGCCGAAATGTCTGTTGAATGAACGACAGAGAATCAGAGAGCGGGGGCTCCTCTTGAAGCGAAGGGGGCAAAAGGGAGTTAGAAGGGAATTTCACAGCGTCCTCGGAACCCCTCTCTCGAATATAACCGCAACTAAGTCCAAGCACTAGGGAGTTATGGGTAGCTGAGGCTGGGCTCCCTGAAGGAGTGACCCTGAGAGGTCCGGGAAGACTCGCTGTGGAGTTAGAGCCCATAGCCGCGCGCGCTGCGGGAGGGAAGACACGAGTGGTATTTCGGCGCTGGGCTGGGTGGGGCTGGGAGAGGTGTTCTTCGGCAGGGGCGTGGCCTCACGGCCATCAGTGCTGCCCCTGTTTCGTTTTGTTACTCCCCAGTCTGAGCGACCCGGCGCGGCCAGTGCGCGGGCAGAGCCTCGTGAGTTCGTTGCCACGGTGACGGGCTCCAAGGAGGCTTTCCCGGGGTGAAGAGGCGGGGCGCTGCTGTGGTCGCCATGGTGACACCTGCGGAGGGCGGTATCTGGGCTGAGTGCCGCTCCCCCGGGACAAGGGACGCCTGGGGGTAAGCAGCCGAGTGACGAAACAAAGGAGGTGGGGCCTGAGGGCCGAATGCCACCTTCAGGGGAACGGGGCGGGGCCGACAAGGGACGGGGCCATAGATGATTGGACTGGACGAGAGCCGAGTTCTGTTAGCCGACGGGCTAGACCAGGCGGTCTGGGAGAGGAACTCGAGAAGCGATCTTTAGCCCGAATATAAATGAATGAAAAAAATGAATGATTTGGTTCCTCAGGGTGTTGGGATGGCTTGTTGAGTGGCTGGATGAATGAGTGGCTAGGTACCTGGC
The DNA here is from genome assembly GCF_004348235.1 of Phoca vitulina. Classification (NCBI taxonomy): domain Eukaryota; kingdom Metazoa; phylum Chordata; class Mammalia; order Carnivora; family Phocidae; genus Phoca; species Phoca vitulina. The sequence continues at coordinate 250,916 of NW_022589819.1, forward strand.
CCTCACCCACTTGTGACAGCCCAGAAGGAGACACCTGCCCCTCCTGGGGAAGTGGAGCAAATCCTCAGCCCAAACGCGGAGCCCAGAGCCGACTCTGGCAGCCTCTAAGATAGGGAAGGATGAGGGACGGTCCAGCCCAGGGCCCACCTCTCCTTCCCAGGTTTCCTGCTCAGGTGCTAATTCTTCTTTGTCCCAGCCTCCATCCTCTCTCCCAGTGTGCCCAGCTCCTCGGGGACGCCTGGCTGTCCGGGCCTTACCTGGTGCCCATTAAAGCAAGGTCCAGAGCCCCAGCAGATGTGGGATCTGCATCTCAGATGTTCTCCTGAGACTGTTGGAACCCTGCTATATAGGGTGAGAAGGAGTGGACAGGGAGCTGGTCCCACCCCAGGTGGGGGTTGTTCAGCAAACAGCTGATGTGAGCTTTATCGGGTGGGGAGTGATCTAAGGATGTAGACTGAGGCCCCTGGGTGGGTGTGGGGGGTCCAGAATTCAAATGTTAAACCTCCCCCTCCCCATCCACTAAATATATCCAAGGGCTCCTCATGACATCCACTGTTCTTTATAGTATGTGCAGGAAGAAGGGGGTAGGGGGAAGTGGTGGCAGACGTAGGTCAACAGAGTCCCTAGTGGCCATGGCCAGGAAGGGGGAGTCCCTTGTCTCCAGGGTGTGGGAAGTGGGGCTAGGTGCCCCCTATTTGTATTCAAGGAGGTTAACTTAGCTGAACAGACTTGTTTTCCAGGAGCTTAACTAACTGTCTTGGTGGATCAGGGGGGGTGAAGTTCAGAACCAGGCAACTGGTCCTACAGCTTCATGCTCCACACTTCCCACCCTGTTTGCCCCCTGGGACGGGACAGAGGAGCAGAGTGCCAGCATCAACTCTCCAGTATTTGCTAAAAGTGGAACATTCTGGAGCTGTGGCCACCTCCTCTCTTTTAACCCCAAATACCAGGTGTCATATCAGAGATCACCCTTCCAGTGGAGACTCAGTATGCTCCTGCCCCAGAGAATGCAGAAGGAGCTTCATGCCGTGGGGTTCAGGAGACACTGAAATTAGCCAGAGGCCATCTAGGACATCAGAGCATTATTGCTTGCCCATGTTAAGCTTGTTCACAACAGTGGCCAAGGGGGGTAAATCTGGGCGAGTTTCATCTAGAAAAGAGGTTCTCAAAGAAGGAGGTGGCCAGGGAACATACTGATGGGTGGGAGAAGGACTGATTCTGTTCCATGAAATCCAAGGATTGGAAATAGGACAGAAGTTAGAGGAAACCAATTTCCTCAGCTTCAACCTAAGGATTTTATTCTAACAGCTGTCCAGAACGGTGAAATGTGGCTCTGGGAGAATATAAGCCCTTGGCGCCCAGGCCTCAGGCCCTGGAAGGCCCTGTTTTTGAATTGCAACAAAAGACTTGATGACGTGGTGAGGAGGTGTGCAGGATTCGCTGCTTAAGACGTGGGGAGTGGGCTGTTCCTCACTCCCCATGGGAACAGCAAGAGCTGAGCAACGACCACTGGGGGTACTGATGGTGAAGCCATGCAGGTTGAATCTGGAAATCCGTAGAAGATTCCTGAGTAGGGGAAATCAGGTACTAGAAAACACTTTGTAAGCGACAAAGCGTGGGCAGGGGAGGTTGTACGTGGTGATACTACTAGACAGACCAGTGAACGGGGAGGCTTAGGGACCCACTGCATGAGGACAGTTCAAGTTGGGGTCTGAAGGCCTGGGGGAACAGCAGGGATGGGGAGGGTTAAATTGGCTGGCTGGGGTTGGGTTCCCCAAAACCCAGCCCCTTGAGGCTTCGGCTGTCCCCACTACCAGCCCCAGGCTCCTGGACATTTGGGAAGTCAAACAATTAGCCCGACTGTAGAAAAAATACCTTTTTATTAATTATTAGGAATAATCCATTCATCGAATGCAGGCTGTGTGTTGGGAAAGGTTAGGTACTGCCAGATGGATGAGGGGAATCGTGCAAGAGGGCAGTGAGAAGGGGGACAGTCCCCCCACTTTCCACAAACTATAAACAGCAACATGAACACAGAGAATCACAAATAAGAGGATCCTTCCTCCTGTCTCCTCCTGTCCCACTCTTTCAGAACGAGTCCCACTGTGGTCGCTAGAGGTGCCAGGGCATCTGGAAGTTCTGGGCTGGGAGCGGGGTGCAGTGTGTGGCCTCAAAGTTGTGCAGATACTTCTGAGCCTGAACAAAGAGGGCAGGACAGGTGGGGTGCAGAGCACTGCGGTGAGCAGCAACTACCAAACACCTCCATGGCCCCTGAAACCACCACCCACGCTCTACAAGCTGCCACTTCCGATGCTGTCCCCAAGCCCCACACGTGCCCCCTGGCCGTCCCGGCACCCCCTTCCTGCTTGCCACCCCTTAGCTCACCAGAAACAAGGCCAGCTGCTGCCTTCCATCTGCATCCATGTCCTCCCCTACAGAGAAGAGGCACTCACACAGGGGCCATACATCCGGGTATTCATCCCCCTCCTGGACTCTTCCCGACACCCTCTCCTGCCCCAGGACCTCCTTACCCACACTCCAGGGAAAGTCAGGCCCGTGTTCTGCCTGGTAGGAGCGGAGGACGGATAGGCACCAGTCCTCCTCCACCTCCCAACGGCTGTAGATCGAGGCTGCTCAGGGAGAGAGAGGAGCACCCGTCAGTGACCTGGCCTTGCCACGCCCCCACCCAAAGGCCTCACGGCATCCCCTTGCACCTTCCTCCAGCTGTGAGGAGGCCTCCAGCCACTGCCTCACCACTCGAAGACCCTCCTCTGCCATCACACGGGGATACCTACAGAGGGAGCACCGGGATGGGAGGTCAGGACCCAATTCCCTTCGCTCCTCACCCCTAAACCCTCCTCCCTCCCTCCCTGCTGTGCCGGTGTCAGCACACACATGTACAACCCCCCCCCCCCCCCCCCCCCCCCCCCACCCCCCCTCACCGATACTGCAGGAGCTTCAGCAGGAGGTCATTGCCTCGGTTGGACATGATGTCCTCGGGAACCCTGGGGGTGGGAAGAATGGACACTGGAGGGGCTTAGGTTGGGGAGGAAGGGTGTGGATACCCAGGTTTCTGGCGGGCAGAGGCGGGAGGGGCAACTTCCTAGCTCCGTCTGGGATCCAGGGGGGCAGAGGCTCCCAGGCACTCACGTGGTAGTGATGATCTCATCCTTGGTTCTGCGGATCAGCAGCACAGGGCCCTGGTACCTTCAGAGGACAGCGTTGTGGAGAGGGAGCGCTCAGAGGGAGATGGTGACAATTGGCTACCCACCCCCCACGGCTGCCTTCTCACCCCCTGCTCCACAGGGCCCCATGGGCTAGCGCATCACCCAGAGGTGAGGAAATGTTCGGCACTGCCCGAAGTCTGGCCTTACTGGGAGACCCGCCAGAATACCCAGCAGAGCCTGCCCGGGGGGAGGTGGGGGAGGGTGCTACCTGCTGCGTGCTGGCCTGCCCTCACCTGCACAGCTGTTCTGCGTTGTTCAGATTGAGATGCTGCCTCACGGTCCTGGTCACCAGGCCCCCTGGAGTGGGATAAAAGTGAAGCGATGACAAAGACAAGCCCTTGCCCAAAACAAAGGTCCCCACTGTTCACAGAAAGAGAAAACTGAGGCCCCAGACAGGGGAGTCCTCCTGCTTCTCAACAATGGGGTGACCCACTCCCCACCCACAGCAAAAGGATCCATCTCCAGTTAGAATTAAGCTCCCAGTTCCAGCCCACCCCTTCCCTGGAAGGGCAGGCCTGGGAGCTGCACTCACTCCAGCTATCTGGCATGACCTTCAAGGCCAAGGGCACCAGGTCATCAAAGGAGGCATCCAGGATCACGGCACTAATGTCTGGGTAGGACATGGCTGCCCACGTGGCTGGTACCAGGACAGGGAAGAAGGGTGAGGACCGAGGGGCTCCTGCCCACCACCCCACCCTTGTCCCATTGACCCTACAGGCTGGCGCCATCCTCCCTACTAGGTTAGCCCCAGGTGTCCCCTAACCCCTCCCGTCACTTGGCCAGGGCACTATCAGGAAAGGATGGAGAGAGAACATCAAAGTGCATCGAAGACTATGTGCAGAGGAAAGATTCACTTCCTGATCCCCCCCTGCCCAGGACCCTGGTCTGCTTCTTTTAATAATGGGCAAAAGAGAAGCACCTGGGTGGCTCAGTCGGTTAGGCGTCCGACTCTTGGTTTTGGCTTGGATCATGATCTCGGGGTGGTGAGATTGAGCCCCATGTCAGGCTCTGCACTCGGTGGGGAGTCTGCTTGGGATTCTCTCTCTCCCTCTGCCCCTCCCCCCGGCTCTCTCGCTCAAATAAGTACATAAAATCTTTTAAAGAAAATAATGGGCATAAGAGTGGAAGGAAATGGGAATGTATAGAAATAGGATACCATCTTCCAGACCCACGCAGATATCCCACTTCCATCCTCTCCTCCCTTAAGCCTCGACCCCACTGCCAGGCCCCCAGTGCACTTCCCTACCTCTCCTTGGGGTGGGGTAGGGGTGGCACAAATTGGGAGGAGGGGGGCAGGAGGTAGGCTGGTACCAGTGAAGCCGCCGATGGACCAGGCATAGATGATGATGTCCTGGGGCTGGAAGCCCAGGCGGTGGATGGCAAACTGGACCACCACATCCATGGCATTGGCCTCATTCTGAGGAAATGGCACCCCCTGCAGGAGGAAGGGCAAAGGCAGGAGTGAGTCAGCACCAAAGGCCACCTGGGTCACTTGCCCTCTCTGAGCATGGACTCTTCTTGCAGCAGACAGGGAGGGTGCAGAAGAAAAGCGTGGTGGGAGGGGCTGCACTCTCCAAAAACCAGCCTGCCTGCCCCTCCCCACTGCGAGAGGAGGGGACTGACTTCCTGCTCTGGCACCTAGGTGACAGGTGAGTGGGAGCCCCCCTCCAGAAAATATACACCCCTTTCCCTAACTCCAGTGGCTGATCAGGGGGAGACAGACCACAATTCAGGAAAAGAAAGGGATTTCAGAGAGGGTCTCACCGTGCTTCCAGCAAAGCCTGGATGGTTCCAGCCCAGAACTGAATATCCAGCTGCAACAGAGGAGGGGGAGGGGTTAGGACCTCATGGTGCACATCCCCCCCCCAACCGCGGGCCCCCTCCAGCCCTAGGGGAAAGAGCAACAGAACCCTGGAGCTCTAAACACTCCCAAACTCAGAGGCGAATAACGCCGAGCCTTCCCAGAATGGGGAGATGACATCAGAGGTTCTGAGGCAGCGGAAGGGAGAGATTAAGTGATCGTGTGGTGGCGACAGAATGAAGGCCATCCTGTTAGGGACACAGCCCAAGGGGAGGGATGTCCGGTTAGCAAAGCAAATGGGGAGTACACTTTCCCCCAGATGTGAGAGTTTTAAACCTCACTCAGACAAGGTGATCGGGCCAGGGAAGTTCTATCAGTGTGGGAAGGTGGGGCCGTTCCATTCCAAAGGGCAGGGACGAGAGAGCTGAGCGTCAGGCCTACCTTCCAGAGGTGTAGAAATGCAGCCCACCTCATAGAAGCCCGCGTTCCCCTCACAGCAGATCACCTAAGGAGGGAGGCAGGAAGGAGGGCTGGGAAGGAGCCAAGTTGGGACAGAAAATGCCCCATGTGGCAGGACGTGGGAGCTTTGTAGGGAAGAGGAAAGGACTTGTTCTCTTCAAGGGGAATGAAAATTTCTCAACCCACAAGGTGCATGAGAAGAGAAGCAGAGTGGATGCAAATGCTTAGCAAACTGAGCACACAGAGGAAGAGGAACTGCTCAACCACCCAGCACAGGGTCCACTTCTCCTCGGAAGACCAGCAGGGGGCTAGCTCTCAGAAATGGGGTTATGGATCCTTTTTTTCTTTTCTAGTTTTTGGGTCTTTTTTTTTCCCACAACTGTTTCTTTTGTGGGGTATGCCAATCGCTTTCCATCTCTGGGCTCCAGACTTAGAATCAGATGAACTCCGATTACATGGTGCCCCATGCCGAAGCCCAGAGACGGCGGGGCTTGCATGGACTCTCACAGCAGTTGGGTAGAGCCAGGACCAGAAGCCAGCTCCCTAGACTGCTGGCTCAGGGCTCCTTCCAGGGCTGCTTCACGGAGGCGGGCCGCTTGGGAGGCCAGGCTGCCCGGGTTCAAACCCCAGCTCTCTCACTGTGTGATCTGGGAGAATTATCCCGGGTCTTTAGTTTCATCCTCCGTAAAATGGGCTGACATAAAAAATTAGTTCCTATTCTACAGGGTTGTGGTGAGGATGAAATACATGCCTTCTATGTGACAAATGCTGCCTAAGTGGTGACTGTTACAAGATTACTTTCTGGTCCTTGAATGTCAACTCCTACTTCCTCCATTTTGCTATGGCAGGGTTTTCTGACACCAAGAGGTCTTGAGGGTGGGGCTGGGAGACGGCATTATCCTTGGGGCTGCTGGAGACCTTGAGATCCCCAGAGCCTCCACTGGCCCCCCAACTGCCTCTGGGCTCCCTGCCCCCTCTCACCAGCTTCTGTCCCTGGGGCTCTGCTGTCCCCCGCCGGTCTACAAACATGGTGTCAATCTCGTTGCCATCACAGGCCAGCAGCTTCGCCCGGCGCCCGTTACACTGAGTGAGGGAGATGTGAGGGGCGGGAGGTCACATCCCTGGCAGGGGGAGAAGGAGCATCGGGGCGGGGGGGGGTGCGGGGGCGCCTCACCTCTTCCACCAGCCGGGCCTGGCCCTGCAGCAGCACAGGCATGAGGGCCTTCTGGAGCAGGTACACTGAGCCAGGGTACAGCATCCGGCGCCCCAGGGTGTGCGCCACCAAGTAGCTGCGGGGAACACGGGGGTTAACCGACCCTTGACCTCAGGAGGGCCCAGGGACCACCCCAGCCCTAGCACCCAGAGACGCTGGGGCCTGCTTTACTCCTGAACTTCAGTTTTGTTTTCTTGACCTTTACAGGTTTGTTTTCCTTTTGAAGGACTTAATGAAATATTCTGTGTACCAAGCTGGTGTTTTTCAAACTTTTTTTTTACTACAACCTTTATAAGGGGCACATTTTATATTGTGGCCCAGTACACACATCTGTACATATACTAGAAATTTTAGGAGATAATATTTTCTGTATATGACAAGTAAAAGCAAAGTTATTATTAACTATGATTCTGTTAATGTGTAAATACAACTTAGGGGCACCTGGGTGGCTCAGTCGGTTAAGCGTCCAACTCTTGGTTTTGGCTCAGGTCATGATCTCAGGGTCGTGACATCATGCCATGCGTGCGGCTCCAGGCTCAGCGCAGAGTCTGGTTAAGATTCTCTCTCCCTTTGCCCCTCCTCCACCCCACCCCACCCCACCCCTGCGTGTACCTGTGCGCGCATGCACGCTCTCTCTCTCTCAAATAAATAAATCTTAAAAAATGCAGCTTCTTAAAAGTCCCCAAGTAAATAATACTTTTTAAAAAATGACAGCTGTAATTCACTCAGTTGATTTTAAGATTCACAAATAGGTCAAGATCCATAGTTTGGTTTTTGTTTTAAGATTTATTTATTTATTTGAGAGAGAGAGAGAGAGAGAGTGTGTGTGTGCATGAGCAGGGGGAGGGACAGAGGGAGAGGGAAGTAGACTCCCCAGTGAGGACAGCGCTAGATGCAGGGCCAATCCCACAACCCTGAGATCATGACCTGAGCTAAAATCAAGAGTTGTTTGCCCAACCGACTGAGCCACTCAGGCACTCCAAAATCCATAGTTTGAAAGACACCAAACTGGACTGCAGACTCCACAGGGGCAGAGACCTGACTGTTCTATTCACTGCAATATGCCCTGTATCTGCCATGTAGCAGGTGGCCACGGCCTGACACAGAGTAGGGGCTTAAATATTTACTGAACCAATGTGCTAATCTCGACAGATAGGTAGGTGCTGTTCCTGAAAACGACAATTAACCATTTCCAGTTAATCCTGAAATAGGATTTGTCCCCAGAAAAACACTGTACCACTCCGTCCAGCATCCCCTCCAAACCGCAAATTTGGCTTGCCCCTTTGACCGATCAGCACACTGTCCACACTGAAAACTAAGCCCTCCCCTTTCCTTGGTACCCCGGAACCTGCCTCCCAGCCCCCAGCACCAGAGAATTCCCACAGCATCTGCGCCACGGTAAGATACGGATGCTTACTGCTGTTACTTTGGACATCATCAGTGTCCACAGCTATGATTTACTTGGGCTTTGCCATGTGCTCTCAGGCACCCAGGCAAGGTGGAAGCCCTTGTGAATACGTTACCCTACTTAATCTCACCAATCCTATGAGGTGGGTTATTCACAGATGCAGAAATTGTAGCTCGCTTAAGGTAGAATAGCCTAGGCACTGAGGGCCCAGGACAGGGACACAGCTGCTCTGGCTAAGGCCATGTGTCTCCACCACACCCCCAACCTCATTCTTCCCTCCAGCCTCATTAAAAGAGCTTTTTTGGGGCACCTGGCTGGCTCAGTTGGTAGAACATGTGACTCTTGCTCTCGGGGTCATGAGTTCAAGGCCCATGTTGGGTGTAGAGTTACTCAAATAAATAAACTTAAAAAATAACAGAATGAAAGAGCTTTTGTGTCAGATAGAATCGTGTTAATATCCCAATCCTTCATTCACCATCTGTGACTCTGGACCTCTCTGAGCCTCGTTTCTTCACATACAAATCTAGATTAAAAAGTATCACAAACAATATCAAGTCTACAGCATGAGGCCCAATAAAGGACAGCTATCTTACAATGGAGCACCCAGTCCTGGAGTCCTCGCTCCATATCCCCTCCACCCCAGCGGGCCTCTCTCCCTGTTGCTTCCCACCTGGTTATCTGACAAGGCAGCTTCTTGACCCGGTTGAGGAGGGTGTCTGCTGTCCCCCGGTGCAGGGGCTCTGAGCGAAGCAGGGCCACACCTTGGCGGGAAGGGCCCCCTCGAGACTCCTTCCTGAGGATGGAAAGATGCAGGGGAGGATGGAGTTAGGAGCAGCAAGCTGGACATCTGAGGCTCAGAGGACAGGGGGGTCTAGGAATGAGGAGATGGCACTGGAGAGCAGGCCCTGGGGCCCAAGATGGGGCTGGAGGTGGGGGACAGGACAGAGCAGGGAGGGAGTGAAAGAACTGGGACCTCACCGGCTGCTGGGCTCTTCCCAGTGGAAGTCGACTGGCCAGCTCTTAAAGTCAAAGTTGTAGTTGGCGAGCTGCCGCTGTGGTGGGCAGGGGGAGAAAGAGGAGGGGAGGCAAAGGGGGACTAAGAAGGCAGGCCTACCTACCCACCCTCGTCACCCTCATCATCCACAGGGCTGGCCCCCACACATCATGGGGAGACGAGTCAACACCCCTCCGCCCCCCTCAGTTCACAGAGGGTAAGCTCTGTCATGGCCTGAAAAATCAGGCAAGAGAGGATGCCCTATCCGCTCTCAAGACTGGCCTGGCTGCTTCCAGAAGAGAACTTAACAGTCTTTACTTTTCCAAAATGTAAGACTGACCCACTCCCAGAATGGGCGGCTGGAGGTGCTGGCCCTTCTATGGAAGTGGGGGGTCTGTTGGCTGGTCCCCCCCGCCCCCAGGTCCTTTCCCTGATGCTGTCCTGGAGGCTGGGTGAGAGGGAAGGAGGGAAGTCATGCCTACAGTGGTTCCTTTGCATTGGGACCACCTCTTGAATGAAGCCCTCTCTGACTCTTCCGTCCTCACAGCCACCTCCCTTCCCTCACCTTCTGCAGCCAGGGGCTGGTGATGCCACCAGATGCCAGACCATCTCCGCCGCCAGTCGCCCCACTGAGTCTGCCCACACGCTTTTTGGGGGTGGCGGGAGCTGCGTCTTCTATTCTGCTGTCCTCCCTCCCTCAGCCCCGGAGCGCCCAGCACTCTATTTTGAGAGCTGTTTTTTATTTTCCGTCACAGAAATTTTTTGACATTTTCAAAAATAACTTGACTAAGAGGGAACAATAGAAACACTCTACAAAAATGTAAATGGCAAAACAAAACAAAATGAAGAAAAGCAAATTTCAGACAGGCTTTGCTCAGACCTGGACGCAAACCCAGACCCAGCCACTTCCTTTGCTCTGTGACTCTGCTTGTCACTTAACCTCTTTGTATCTGTTTCCTCAGAGGTATAATAATACCACCTCATGTGGTTGTTGTGAGGACTGGGAAGAGTGTATGCAAAATGGCTCAGACAGCGGCGTGCTGGACCATCATTACATAGCTCGGTAAATGGAGGTGTGGAGCAGGATGATGGTGGTCACAGCTGTTTGATCCCAGGAGCCCCTTTGTAACAGGAAAGAGCTTTATAGGGCCCCAAAGCCCCTTCTGAAAGATAATCACACTCCAGCACCAGCGGGGCTGGCACAACTCCAAGGACACTGTGCCCTGGCTTTTCTCCCTCTTGGTGTCACGCTGTGCTTCTGGGCACAAGAGTGGACATACCTGTCCATCTTATCCCATCCCTGAACAAAACTAGCATGGTGTTTGATGCACATGGCCAAAATAAACACCATCTACACAACTGAGCTGCTCTGATAGAAGACCACCTTCGAAGAAACACCGTGGAACATCCCATTAGGAGTGGTAGGAAGGAAGATTCCTTGGGTGGACAGTTCACTTGCACAGTGGGGAAGGGATATAGCAATGGGCAAGCGAAAACCCAGTGTGGTCTGTGGCAAAACCCACCTCCTCCCCCGGGCAGAAGCTGGTGCCCGGTGCTCCGGGGAGGCAGCTGAGGAAGCTGCTGCCAGGGCACCCGTCTGGCACCTCTCACCTTGTTTTCGGCAGACTGGTTCCTGTGCGTTGCCTCCAAGATGGTGATGAACTGCCGGTACTGGGGGTTGGTCCAGCGGCCGATGCCTGGTAGAGAGAGGATAGGAAACAGTGTTAGGAAAAGTGGGACGAGCAAGCTGAGTAAGTTTCAGGAAGAGGGTTGGAGATGGGCAAGGAGAAGGCCCTGGAAAGAGAAGTGGGAGGAAAAGGAACAGATGGCCCAGGGTTTGGGGAAACAGGAGAGTCGAGCTGACCCCCTTCCTCCGTATCTAGCAACTGGCTTCAGTGTTCTCCTCCTACCCAGCTTCTTCAGTTTGTTTCTTGATAGGCTACCAACCCTCCACCCTCCAGAATGTTCACTTTCCCAGTCTTACCACAGCGTCATGCAACCTTCCTAGTCACCCCGGTGAGCACGGAGCTGCTTGCTTTCCCTCTTTTCTCTGTACAATTTAACTCCCTGCCATCTGGCTTCCTGGCTCCTGCTCTTGCCCCATAATCACTTCCTCACTGAATCCGCAGCCCCTTCCTCCATCCCCGCTCTCTTCCAACTGTGCCTCTCAGCACTCTTCCTGTCCCTCGAGACTCCTTCCTCCTCCGCTTCCTGGGTCCATCTTTTCCACCGTCCGACTCCCAGACTGCTCCTCCCAGCCTCCCTTCCACTTCCCTCTCTGAAACAAGAGCCATCCTCAACGCTAAGCTCTTTCCTCTCTTCACCTGGCCCTTTGGCGATCACATCTGCTCTCCCTTCACTGCCAAGGAGTCTCAAGCCCTGACTTCTCTGCTTCCACTGATCTGGCAGGTGTCACGGGCCAGGCACCACTGATATGGGAGGCATTGGAAATGAGACACACAGGTTCCAGCCCCGAGAGCTGGGGCTTTGGTTGGGGGCGGGGTGGGCTGGAGAAAGACGGTAAGCAAGTAAACAAGAACATTTCAGAGAGGGGAAAGTGCTATCAAGAAAATAAAACCAGAATGAACTAGAATGCTATTATCATCAGCGGTAGAGACCCCAGACAATACTGAGGAAAGAAGCAAGGTGCAGAATGATTTGTACAGCGTGATGCCATTTGTGACAACAATGTAAAATGAACAAAAGAAGGGCTATATATTGTTTTTAGTTACCATATTTCATAGATTCTAAAATGCCTATTTTTCTTTCACATTTGAAAACTGAAATTGGAATGCATTTTACAAGTCATAACAGCTTAGATTTGATAAAATGAGGCCTATCTTTCATAAAAGCATAAAAATGTGGACCAGGAAAGAAACCCCGCCAAATGGCAATGGTTACTTCTGGCGAAAGAGGAACACAGAACTGGGGAAAATTCCAATGGGAATGCCAACTCTGAATGCAAGGCTTCAGTATTTTATCGACAAAAGGTATTTGAAGCAGTATCACAAACATAGGCCTTTCAGTTCTTTATGATAATGGGGCGCCTGGGTGGCTCAGTCGGTTAAGCCTGCTTCTCCCTCTCCCTCTGCCCCTACCCCCTGCTTGTGCTTGCTTTCTCTCTCTCTCTCTGTGTCAAATAAACAAATAAAATCTTAAAAAATATAATTATTATGATATTTTGTTCTCTGGGCTTTTCTGTATTTAATTTTTGTGCCCAAATTAAAAATAAATAAAATTTAAAAGTAGGACAAAACCGAGGAGTGGGAGCTACTTTTAGATCAGGAGGTCAGGGAAGGCCTCTCTGAGGAGGGAGCCCAGCCCAGTGGAGATCAGAAGGCAGAGCACTGCAGGCAGAAGGTCCTCACCCCTGCCTGGGCCCAAGTGCAGCCATCCAGCTGCTGACCCGTCACTCCCTCTCCAAGCATCCCCTCGCCCAGTTTTTGTCATGTGCACCTGCCAAGGGGCAATGATTTGGATAGTCTCTTCACTTTTAAATTGTCAGATATGACATACATACATACAACACACATTCAGTTTCAAAAAATGCAAAGCAAACATTCATGTGACCATCACCTGAGTCAAGGAAGAGAACACAGTCACATCCCCCCAGGAGTCCTCCCCACCCTGTTCCCTCCCTCTCCCAGGTAATCACTCTCCTGACTTTCAAGATAACCATGCCTGTGTTTTGCTACTTATATATGCATCCCTTTTGAACTTTACATAAGTGGAAATATACTGCATACCTTATCCAACTGTCTGCTTCTTGCATTCAGCATTACAATATGAAGACTCACCTGCATTGCTGAGCGTAGCTTACATTTGTTCACTTGCATTGCTGTGTTGTGTTCTGTTGTAGAACTAGACAATCTAGTGTATTTAACCATCCTACAATTTGTGGCCATGGACTTGTTTCCAGTTTCAGATTATTACAAACATATATATGGACATGTGCGGAATTACTGTAGGGTATATGCATCTTTTCCAGATAACAGCAAAGTTTTCTGCCAATTAGTTTTTCATTCTTACAACCAAGCCCTTTAAGGAAAAGATCATATCTTCATCATTCCCAATTATTCCCCCTCAGGGCCCAGCAGAAAATTATATTTGCAAAAGCTACTTAATAAATATTTACCCAGTGAAGGATAGATCCAAACCAGGCTCCCTCTGGACCTACCTCGGAGACAGGCCACGCCTGCCAAGAGTAGTAGCAATGTCCCAGCATAGTGAGAAAACGGCACCACTTTGGACAAGCTCAAGTAACCTGGGAGGGGAGAGGCATTATGTGAGAAGTTTTCCCCGCTGCCCCTCGGCATCTCTTCCCAGGTCAGCCTCAACCTCCGCCCCATACCCTCTCTTTGGGACAGCCATGCCCTTGGAGGAAGAAGATGCCTGATGGAAGAGGGAAGCCAAGCCATCCTCACAGGTCCCCTTTCCTCTTTAGGGGGGTCGGCTCATCTGCCAACAACCTGCCCATCACCTTTGAAAACACACTGACCTTTCCTGTATAAGTAGAAGGCGGCGAAGGGAGAGGAGTAATAAGAGATGGACCAGAAGACTGAAGCCTGCAGCAGAGAGACAGGGACAAGCAATCAATACACACACATAGGTCTGCCATTTCCAGGCCTAGGCTCTGAGCAAAGTGGATAGGAGGTCATATCAAGTACCTATTCTGTGCATAACACAGTAGGTCCTTAATATTTGTTGAAAGGCAATGTATCAGAGCATAACAGAGGCTGGGAAATTAGGTACAGGTTCTGTTTTCTTCCTCTTATCTCCGGACATAATTTCATCACGTTTAAAGGCCAGTTTCTTTTTCTGCTCAAGTTAATCAAGCCTTTTCCATCAGCCCTGCTCAGGACAGCACCTGGCCTGGTCCCCAAGAGATGCACAAACGTCACCATAGGAACCCTGCCAGAGAAAACAGCTGTCTTTGCAGCCAAAGAGGTTAGTTGCCAGGGAGGACAGGTCACTGGGGACCACAGGACTCAGCACCTGCAGATGGTCCCAAGAGTAAACACATTTTCGTTAGGGCTCAGGCTGCCCCAGAGAAAGCAAACACACCAAAGGGGAGTACCAAGTATGTGTGCTTGAGAGCATGTGCATGTGTGCCTTGGAGAGGGCTGTAGAGCCCAGAGCATCCCCCACCCCCAGGGGCACTGCCTTCTCCCAGGCTGGGAGGAGAAAGTTCAGGAGGGCAACTGGGTCGGAAAAGATGCAGTAGTCCCAGACGCCAGGGCAGACATACCAGTGCCAGAATGCTGTCAGCATGCTTCTCCAGGGCACGGGGTTGGTAGTACGTATCCTGTCAAAACAGATGGCCGCATCAAGGACCGTGTCCATTGACAAGTCCTTCCCCTTCCCTTTTGAGAGCCCTGATGTGTGTCCTCTGGTTCTAGCCTCCAAAGCAATCCCTCCTGGGACATCCCTGGCTCCCAAAGAAGCCCCTCTTCCCAACCCCCACTCCAAACCTGATTTCCTACCCCAGACCATGAGAACATAGGGGCCTGGACTTGCAAGCAAAAGTGAAAGCCTCACTGGACATTTTGTGCTCTTTTTCCACAGCCCAGTTTCAAACGGGTTGTGGGCATGTGCATATGGGGAGAGGAGTTACGGAAGAAAGGAGAGACACCATGACAACTTTAAGAGGGAAAGAAGATCAGAAATAACAGTAGGGTGATTAAGGAGAATGTGGCTGAGGGCGGGAAGTTCTGGAGGGCAATAAACACAATTTGAGACTACCAATGAAAGGGCAGAGAACATGTACGGGCACAGCCTACCACCACCCCCAGCTTTCACGGATGCGATGACCCTGAGGTCTCCAACGTAGGGTGGGCGGTTGGGTGGGGGGCAGCGGATACATATGTCGAAGTCATCTTGAAATTCAAGGCCAGGGTAGAAGGAAGAGAAAACAGAACCGGGGAAGGCACCGAGTCAGAAGAAATCGAGAGTCAGACGGCAAAATCATCCAGCTCTCGAATCCGCGCAGGGTCTCTTCCAGGACTTAGAGTCAAATGGGACCAGCACGAACCACGAAAGACAGGGTGGGGGGCCGCAAGAGGAAAAAGCAAGGAGTGGTAGTCAGAATGAGAAAGCGATGGCAAACAGCGATAAAGGAGGCAGCCGGTCCGCAGGCGTGACTTTAACCCAGGAAGCACAAAGAGCACTTTGCAGACAACTGGCTTGACAAGCAGGGTCCCCCGATTTCCAATGATGGGCGCTTCTGGGGAGCAAAGGCCGCAGAGGGGTTTGGGCCGTACCATGTTTTTGACCAGGGAGAACTCGACTCACCCAGGAGCTGGAAGAGGGGGTAGTGACTGAAGTTGGAGTCTCAGGGACGCCGGACGGGGCCCTTTCCGAGTCCCTTTCCCGGTAGATTTTGTAGAGCCGGGGGCCTAGGACGCAGCTCAGCAGCTTCGCCATGGCCCCCGCTCCGGCCGCTGCTCTCCCAGCAGCAGGTCCCCCTGCTGGCCCCGCCCTTTCCCGGCCTCTAAGGTATTGCGTGCCCTTGACGTCAGCACGTACCGGCTCCGCCTCGTGCCCTGTGGAGACATTTTCCGCGCTGCTTGAGACAGTTTTCGTGCAGTTGGACCTACGGGTAGAGCAACGGTCAGAAATTATCGGAGGCGTTTGGAACGCGGAGAATTAGAACATTATCAGGCGTAGTTAAGTCCCCCCCCCCTTTTTTTAATCCCTTAATATTGGCAGGCTCTCGAGCGACAGTGGGAACGAGAGGTAAGATTAGGAGCACTTGACAAGAGCAACAAAAAAGAAAAGGTGTCTAGGAATACATCTAACCAAAGAAATGCAAGATTTTATGAAGAAAATTACAAAAGTTTTTGAAAGAGGTAAACGAAGGCTTGAATAATTGGAGAGCTACATCGCAGTCATGGATAGGAGGACTCAGTATTGTTAAGGAGTGTGAAATACTGGTCAAAAAAACAAACAAAACAAAAACGGGGGGGGGGGATAAATTATCGCTTCGTAAGCGTGGACGAATCTCAAAACCTTAAAACCGTAACGTTGAGTGGAAAAAAGAAACCCACAGGTTACATACAACCTGACACCATTGTATAACGTCCAAAAAGAAAATTTAATGATCGAGAGTGAAAGATAAAAGAGCAAATTTAGAATAGTGTAACAGAGCATAGAGGATCTTTGAAATGGTAATACTGTTTTTTAATAGATATTCAGGTTTGTTTTATTTTTCTTTGTACCTTACACTTACATAATATATACATTCTTTAGCTTTTTATTGCAGTAAACACCTATACAGAAAAGTGAACCATTTGAATATATCCATGTAATCAGCATCGAGATCAAAATTACATTATACCACATCTACAAGATCTTCCTCAAATCACTACCTGCCCCACCAAGAGTAACCACTATCTTAATTTCTAAATTCATAGGTTAGTTTTGCCTGATTTTGTACCTCACGTAGATGGAATCATATGAAATCATGCCCTTTGTTTCCTGCTTCTTTTACTCGTTATGTTACATTTGATGTAGTCTTTGGTATGCATGGAATATTTCATCAGAAACAATTTTAAGGGGGCACCTGGGTGGCTCAGTTGGTTAAGCGTCTGCCTTCAGCTCAGGTCATGATCCCAGGGTCCTAGGATGAGCCCCATGTTGGGCTCTCTGCTCAGTGGGGAACCTGCTTCTCCCTCTCCCTCTGCCCCTACCCACCCCCCACCCGCTTGTACTCTCTCTCAAATAAATAAAATCTTAAAAAAAAGAAAAACAATTTTAGAATAAAAAAACACCAATTCAAAGAGATACAGACACCCCTATGTTTATAGCAGCATTATTTACAATAGCCAAGATATGGAAGCAGCCCATGTGTCCACTGATTGATGAATGGAGAAAGAAGATAAGAGATATGTGTATGTGTGTGTGTGTGTGTACACGCACATATATATGGAATATTATGCAGCCATAAAAAGGAATGAAATCTTGCCATTTGCAATGATACGGATGGAGCTAGAGAGTATAATGCTAAGCAAAATAAGTCAGCCAGAGAAAGACAAATACGTATGATTTCACTCATATGTGGAATTTTTTAAAAAAGATTTTCTTTCTTTATTTAACACAGAGCGTGCATGAGAGAGCACATGCAGGGGGAGCGGCAGAGGGAGAAGGAGAAGCAGGCGCCCCCATATGTGGAATTTAAGAAACAAAACAAGCAAAGGGAAAAAAGAGAGAGAAATCAAGAACCAGACTCTTGAGGCACCTGGGTGGCTCAGTCGGTTAAGCCTCTACCTTCGGCTCATGTCATGATCTCAGGGTCCTGGGATCGAGCCCCACGTCGGGCTCCCTGCTCAGCGGGAAGCCCGTTTCTCCCTCTTGCTCTGCCTCTCCCCTCCTCTTGTTCTCTATCTCAAATAAATAAATAAAATCTTAAAAAAAAAAAAAAGAAACAGACTCTTAATTATAGAGAACAGACTGATGGTTGGGGGGTAGGGCATGGGTGAAATAGGTGATGGGGATTAAGGAGGGCACTTGTCCTCATGAGCACCAGGTGATGTATAGAAGTGTTGAAGCACTATATTGTACACTTGAAACTAATAAAACACTGTATTTTAACTGGAATTAAAATAAAAAATTAAGGGGCTCCTGGGTGGCTCAGTCCCTTAAGTGTCTGCCTTTCGACTCAGGTCATGATCCTGGTCATGATCCCCGAGGGTCCTGGGATTGGGCCCTGCATCCAGCTCCCTGCTCAATGGGGAGTCTGCTGCTCCCTCTCCCTCTGCCTGCCCCCCCGCCCCCCGTGCTCTCTCGCGCTCATGCACTCTCTCTCCAATAAATAAAATCTTTTAAAAAATAAATAAAAAATTAAAAACATACCAACCATAAAAAAAATTTTTTTTAAATAACCTTTAAAAATAAATAACACATTAAAAACTATTAGAGCTATATGAAGATCTGCTTTGAGAATCCTGCCTGGGGTAAAGGGATTTGGTGAATTCTCTAGGCCCCTGTTATCTTTTTCCTTCAGGAGTAACTTAATACACTCATCAGGGGCTCAGAAGAGGTCTGTGGTGTGCCAGGCAGCCATAGGGAAAGTCATTCTAAATTATTCATGGAGTACTGACTAGCTATGCAGTCTTATGCTGGGTTCTGTGGAGACCGACATGAAGACTCAGCTTCTTCGCTCATGGTTGGTATCTCTCTTAGGGTGGAGAAGAGAGAACAGAATGTACTTCCAGAATGAATGAAGGTGGACAGCTGTGCCCCCTTCTGTGCAGGCTTTTTAGCATGAAGTCTTTGATCTGTGTCCTTCAGCTGATGTAGAGTCAGAACTGTGAGGAGATCATCTTCAGAACACCCTGGACGGGGTCTTTTCCCCCTCGGGACTGAAAGGTGGTGGTCACTTTTTCCCCAGTAGACATGAAGCTAGGCTTTATCTCCCCAGCATTCCCATCCCCTCAGAGGCCCATGTCACTACAGACCAGGGAGCGTGGGACTATATCTGGGTTTTGTTTCCTCCGTGAGGCACCAGGTCCTGGGCAAGAGAACTTGGCAGGCTCTCTCCATGGCCGTCTTATTCCTCCTCCTTCTGTTTCTACGTGGACCCCACCGGGCTGCTGCAGGTAAGGAACAGGAGGTGGGGGATTCTTTGGCTATTTGAAAGGTTGTAAGGAACTACTGTTGTTTCTCCTTAGAGGCCTGGGGAAGGTATATGACTCAGGAAGATAGTTTACTCCAACTGACTTCCCCCTGCCTCTAATTCAGGGGAAGACCCATAGACAATGAGGGTCCAGGTCATGTACAGTTTCTTTCTTTTTTTAATGTTTAATTTTTTTGAAGATTTTATTTATTTATTTATTTATTTATTTATTTATTTATTTATCAGAGAGCGAGCAAGAGAGCGAGAGCACACAAGCAGGGGGAGTGGGAGAGGGAGAAGCAGGCTTCCCGCTGAGCAGGGAGCCCGACGTGGGGCCCGATCCCAGGACCCTGAGATCATGACCTGAGCCGAAGGCAGACGCTTAACCAACTGAGCCACCCAGGAGTCCCTAATGTTTAATTTTTTAATTTTGGGGGCTTTGGTTTTGTTTTGTTTTGTAGAGTCTTTTTTTGCGGGGGGGTTATGTACAGTTTCCCTTAGAAAATAAGGATAGACGAGAAAATACGTCCAGAAAAGGAGAAGGGAGAGGAAGAGAAAGGGCCTTTGCCAACTATTCTAGCCTTTTTTCTCTTGCCTTCAGATTCCCTCACCCACTGGAGGAGAGGGGAGGAGAGGCCCTACCCTCTCCTCCCCTCCTCACTTTTTTGTAGCTGTCACTTGAGAAACGTACTCATAGGCAGACCCATGCGGGGAGACCCCAGAAGGGCAGAAGCTGGGGGTTGGAGGTCAAGTGGGAGCTGTCGATCTGATGCAGGTCTCTAGTCTCATACATCCTTCTCCCCACAGACAACATCCAGACCATCTATGTAGCCTTGGGGGAGGCGATGGAGCTGCCGTGCCCCTCACCACCTGCCCTGAGTGGAGACGAGCTCCTGTCCTGGTTCCGCAGCCCTGCAGCAGGCTCCTCCACTGCCCTGGTGGCCCAAGTGCAAGTAGCCAGGCCAGCCCCAGACCCCGGGAAGCCCACAAGGGTATCCAGGCTGAAACTGCTGGGGAACTACTCGTTGTGGCTGGAAGGGTCCAAGGAGGGAGACGCCGGTCGATACTGGTGTGCCGTGCTGGGTCAGCAACACAAGTACCAGAACTGGAGGGTATATGATGTCTCCGTGCTCAGAGGTGAGTGAAGGCACATAGATCAGGGGCCACTGGGGGGCCAGGAAGTCCAGCAGAGAACTAAGAGGTCCCTCTCTCCCCACAGGATCCCAGCTATCCGCGAGGGCTGCAGATGGACCCCCCTGCTCTGTCCTCTTATGCTCTGTGGCCCCTGCCAGACGCCTAGACTCTGTGACCTGGCTAGAGGGAAAGGGTCCTGTGAGGGGTCATGTACAGTCATTTTGGGGCAATGGGGCTGCCCTGCTCTTGGTGTGTCCTGGGGAGGGGCTCTCTGAGTCCGGGGAACATAGACCAAGAATCATCCGCTGCCTCATGCCTCACAACAAAGAGGTCAGCTTTAGCTTGGCAGGTAAACTGAGGGAGGATATGGGAGAGGATATTGCTTCTGGCACAGTTTGCACCTGCTGGTTAGGGGAGGAAGATGGGACTTTGCAATTGGCCAGATTCCGGTGGGGGATGATTTCTGGTGGAGCAGACCATCACCTGTAGGAAGAGGGCTTTTTTTCTTATTGACTAACTCCCTAACAGAGAAAGGGGTTGTTTAAGCCAGCTCTCTGGTGGGATAGACCACTGGCCTATTGACCACTGGAAGGCTTCTGGTGGAATACACCATTACTTAGAAATGGGGTAATCTATGACTTTTGTGGAATATCTCATAGCAGAGAGGAAGAAAAGAAGAATTTTTGATGGGGGAATTGTCTTTTGAAGAAAAGATATATGCGCTGATGTTCTAATGGCCTACTGAGAGTGGAACTAGAAGGGGAAAATATATATAATTGTTTTATAATTAGAAGTCCGTTATACACAGAAAGAATGCTATTGGATGTAGAATAACTCATTTACCAAGGCAGGAGGGAGGAGCAAATGTCCATTACTTTGGTAAGCAAAGGCCAATTAATGGGCAGTGACTGGGTCTTATTTCCCTCTACATCCTCAGCACCTAATATGGTGCCTGGCATTTGGTGGGCACTCGGGGAATGCTTATGGAGTGAATGAGTGAAAGAAAGAATGAATTGGAAGACGCTACTTGTTCCTGAAAGTTTGGATTACTATTAAGGATATGAGGAAAGACTGCAGTTACGGCTGACGGTCTGCTCTGGAGTTAGCTGTCCATCTGTGGGTGGGGGGTGTCGCTATTCGATACCAACAGGGGCTGACGGGGTCAGCATGAGAGGCTTGAAAATGGGCAAAGTGGGTTGGTGGAAATTGGGGGCAAAGCTTATGAAGTCTTTTGGTGGGAAGAGCCCACTAGACTACAGGGGGAAGCCTCTCTTTGGGGCACAGGAACAAACCCCTCACCACCTCCCTCCTTACCCCTGTTGTCTTGCCCTTACTGTAGCCTCCATGGATGTCTCCCCTGCCCTCTGTGCCCCTTCCATGGGCTGGGATGTGTCCTGGATCCTGATGCTGTTGCTCACAGTGGGTCAGGGGTTCACCATCCTGGCCCTCAGCATCATGCTCTGCAGACAGAGGGTCCAGGGGGCTCAGTGCAGAGGTGAGTCCCTCCCTCCCAGAGGGAAAGAAGAGAACATGTGGGTGTGAGGCAGAGGGTTGGGCTCACGTCTTGCCTCTATACCCTATCTTCTCTAGGGGAGGAGGGTAGTAAGGAATATAGCTCTGAGTTATCTGGTGATTTCTCTGCTGCACCCCATGTGGCTCCTTCTTCCCAGATGCCTCGATTCCTCAGTTCAAACCTGAAATCCAGGTCTATGAGAACATCCATTTGGCCTGTCTCAGGTGAGGAACACTAGGGGGTGCAGGCTTAAATCCCAGAGGAGACTGGGGTTGGGGTGGGTATGGGGGTCCCCGTTCCTGAGGAGGTGGAGAATGGAAGTATCCTTAATCTGTCTTTCTGCTTCACAAAACCCACAGCCCACCTGCCCCCAAGATCAGATGATCTCCATGACATCTGCTGGAAGTGTGACCTGCTGTCTCTCTGGCCATCTGGCACCTGAAGGCTTCGCCTGAAAACCTTGGCAAGGGGGGAAGGGATGAGAGTGCTACTTTACAGTCCAGTTGGTCTCCAGCAGTCAAGCTCTGTGTGTGTGTGTGTGTGTGTGTGTGTGTGTTGGGGGGGCGCTGAAGGAAAGCAGAGCATTATTCTGTGATGTCACCTGTGAGAAGGTGTGGTGTCCTGTTTCATAGCAACCAGTGAAGGGGTGGCCCTGAGCCCCCAGTACCATGGGATTGAGGGGAGCCCAGGGTGGCTGGCGGGGGTGAGGAGGGGTGGGCATGGGCAGAGACGAGATAGAAGAATCCAGAGATTTGAGCAATTGTGGAGAGTCAGCCTTGGGGAAACCACAGGACAAATGGAGGGGACTAAAGAAGAGGGAAGGGAAAGGACTCACATTAGAGGAAAGAGATGGGCAGAGAGGGAAAACAACAGAAGCAACCAAGTGGGAGGACTGAATGACAGAGAATAGGAAGAAGACTCAGCTTGCCTCTAAATTAAACCAGGCCACGCCCCACCCCTGTCCCTCATCCCTGCTCAGTCTCATTCGCACAGAGGAGTGGAGGGAGAACACGCACCTTTAATCAGACCTCAGACTTCCTCACGTGGACGGGGAGAGCACTGAGTCAGGATGGGGTGGCTGTGCTCAGCCCCTGCCCCGAGCCACCCTCCTTATCCTAGCACTTCATGCGGCATCCGGCATCCGGAGTTGTGAGAGGCTTATCAACATCCTGACATCCTGGGAGCCCCAGGAGTCACATGCTATCTCCCTAGGTAGAGGGAGTGTCCACAGGGGCGGGTGGGTGGATTCCCGGTGGGGTGTGTGCTGGGCTGTCTGTGAACCATGGAGAAGCCTGGGCTGGTCAAGCGGGGGAGGCTACTGATGCTCTTAACTGGTCCATTCCCCGGTCTCAGGCAGAAAGGAGCTGGACTCCCCACTACACCCTCACAAGCAGCTCCACCAGACACCCTTTTGTGTGTCTGCTCAAGCTTGGAGAGTGACTTCTCAGAAGTGTCACCAAAAGCCTTCATGCTACAGTGGCTTAAGCTAAGCTATCAGCAAGAAGGAGGACTCGAATGACACAGACAGAGAATGAGGTGAAAGTTACAGTTCGGGTTCCAGCAGCCAGCCCAACCTACCAAGCAGCTCTAGTTTGCTTTTAGAGAGAGAGAGAGAGAGACAGGAGGAGAGAGAGAGAGAGAGTACACACACACACACACACACACACACACACACACACACAGCAGTGTCCTAGACTCCCAGATAGCACTTTTATTCAATTTACTGTTCACAGTTCCCCCAAGAACCTCCTTCCTGAGTTCCTGACCTGCCAAATTAATCTTTCCTAGAAAGACTGGCCTCCTCACCATACCTGGTGCCCCTTCAATCCCCTTGCCTGGGACCCCCAGCTCCATCAAACCACCTGCCTTGCCCCAAACCGGGAGCTGAGATAGGACATCAGCGGTGGGCATCTAGAAAAGACAGAAGAGGGGCGCCTGGGTGGCTCAGTTGGTTAAGCAACTGCCTTCGGCTCAGGTCATGATCCTGGAGTCCCGGGATCGAGTCCCGCATCGGACTCCCCGCTCAGCGGGGAGTCTGCTTCTCCCTCTGATCCTCCCCCTCTCATGCTCTCTGTCTCCCATTCTCTCTCTCAGATAAATAAATAAAAAATCTTTAAAAAAAAAATAGGAAAGACAAAAGACCTAGAACAGGTGTTCTTTATGAGGCGGGGCTCTGGGCAGGTGCCTATAGGGGCTAGAGCAGTGCCCGAAGGAACCAGGGGTCTGGGAAGGTGTGAGGCCGGGAATCCGAGGTCTCTACAGAATCAGGTTCTTGGGCATATCTCAGATGCGGGTGTCTGGAAGGCGGTGATGATGGGGGCAGAGCCCTGGGTGGAAGGCTGCAGACCAGCTTGAAGCCAGCGGAGGAGGGGGCCTCCCCAGGTGAAGCTGGCCCCGAGGAGGAGCAGGGCGGTGAGGAGGGGGCTGGGGAGCGGCCGCAGCATGGTAGCTGTGTTGCACAGGTCCTGCTCACAGCAGTGGTGCCGCAGAGCGTAGGAGCGCGACCAGTAGGTGGCACGGCCCTGCAGAGGGCACTGGGCCCGTGGGAGGCAGCCTTTCCGCTCGATGATCTCATTCTGCTCTGTGGGACAAAGAGAGAATGCTGAGGCCGGGGCAGGAAGGAGGCAAGGGCTATGGGGCAGCAGGAAAAGCAGGATGGATGGATGGAGATTGGCCTGGAGAAGGGCCACTGGGCCCGAGTCCTACCTGAGGTGCCAGTGCTGATGCCACAAGCTTCGTCGTCCTGACACTCGGTGGGAACAGGGTAGCAGGGTTTGGCGAAGCCGCAGGTATAACAGCGGAGCCGACCCCGGGCAGGGGGCGGGGGCGTGGTGAGACCTGCGGGGGGGCGGGGAGGGGTCAGCAGAGGTCGGGAGAGGCAGAGAGGCCCCTGAGAGGCTGGAGCCCAGATCCCGGACAGGGATTCATGCAGAGGTGGGGAGAGGGAGGTGGGGAAAGGGAAGGAGAAGGGCAGACAGAAGTAGAAAAGAGACACAGGGAATGGAGGGGAGACACCTCAGGAAAAGAAAAAGACACAGATGCAAGAGGGATCCAGAGGTTCTGAGAAAGGCATAGACATGACAGAAGCCAAGAGAGTCAGAGAGGAAGGCAGAGAGTGACACCCAAAGCCAGACCGGGAAGGCGGGGTGGCAGTGAAGAATTTAAGCAGATGGTGCCCCAGACAGAGAGCAAATAAGAATTGACACTGACCGCGGGGTCCCTGCAAAGAAGCAAGAGGTGAGATAAGGAACAGGGGAGACAGAGGACAGAGGCATGTCAAGATGCTGCAAGGAAGAGAGAGTTATTCTCAAATGCCTTGGAAAAGAAACTTCTGGTTCCCCCTTCTCCTGGCCTGAGGCCATTCCCGGGAGCTCTTCTTTCTAAAGCCCATGCAAGTCTCTGCTCAGCATCTTCCCGGTTTCTCCCCCCCGGCCCCCCCTTACCCAGTGCCCCACAGATGAACAGGATGCACAGGAAGATGCTGGAGGTGCCCATGGCTGGACCCAGGGCTCAGGAGTCTGGGAGAATGTGATCTGCACCCCAAGATCCTGAGAGCTGGAGCATCTGAGCGAGACAGGGAGGGACCAGTAAACAAACACACCTAGGGAGTGAATCTGGGAGGTGGAACCAGGACCAGATTCACCAGCCTGACGCAGTAAGGGCCCTGGGCCCGCAGCTCCTGTGCCCCACACCTCTCACATCCTCCCCGCCCCCTACTTGAGTCTGGCTTGAGCCTTCAGGGTCTTCTCTGTTCTGTGTGTGTTGCTCTCAGCTGCGTCTGCCGCTTCAGAGTTCTGTCTGTCACCTTCCCCCTCACTCCTCCCCACCTCCCCTTGTCTCAAGCTGTTCTCGGCTCTGTCAGCTCAGCTCCCTGGCTTTGTTTGCTCCATCTTTCCCCTCTCCGTGCATTTGAGTCTCTCAAGGTCACCCTCCTAGAAGGCCTGGCCCGGAATTGTTCCAACGTGGTGTTTGAATGTGGAATCAACAATACCCTCTCCCACCCGCCCCTCCACACAAAGCTCAGCTGCGTAAGTGGGACCCCACCCAGCTTCACATCCCTTTGATCCCCCCAAGCCTCAACATTTGTACCCCATAATTATCTCTCCCAGCATTACTACTGCGGAGGAAGGAATTAATCATGGGTGGGGCCGGAGGGACAGATGTGTTTCCATTAGGGGGGCAGTTCAGAAAGACTAGGAAGGAATGCTGGGAAAAGATTTAGGAGTTGGTGGTAGATTCTCGAAAACTGAGGTTTAAGACATTGAGGAGGAGATTCTGATCTGAGGAATCAGAGCAGGGATGTATCGGGAGTAAGATAGAGGAGGGAGGAGGGCAGAGGAGACAGATATCCTTTTTTTTTTTTTTTTTTTAAATCTCAGGACCTCTTTATACTCTTAAAAATTACTGAAGACCCAAAAGAGCTTTTCTTTGTGTGAGTTAATATTGGTATTTACTATAGTATTTACTATATTCAAAATGAAAACAGAGCATTTTAAATAGGTTTATTCAAAAATAAAAATAATAAACCTATCACCTGTTAACAAAATACAGTTTTGTGAAAAGTAACTTCTTTCCCAACAACACAGAAAAGGAGTGTCGCTCTACACTTTGGGGAATTAGATAAAAGGCCGAATAGAAGATGGCCGGGTTATCACATCTGCTTCTGCACTCAGACTGTTGGGATGTGTTGTTTTGGTTGAAGTGTGCTGAGAAAAGCCAACCTCATGTAGGTATGTAGTTGAAAAAGGAAGACCATTGAGGACCCTCTGAAAGGGTCTATAGGGCCAGGAGTTCTGGGCCCACAGCTTGAGAACCGCTGCTGAGGATGGAGGAATCCAGGGACTCTGGAGCATGCCAGGAGCTCTTTCTCCCACTGGGGGGGGGGGCCTCCCTGTCCCCACTGGGGCCCCAGTGCCTGCTGGTGGAGATTCTTTCCTCCCTTTTTATTGCCCTATAAAGCCCAAGGCAAGGGGGATATAAGGCTGGCGGATCAGGGCCCGGGATGGGGGGCGGGAGAGAGGTGATACTGACACAGGCAGACACAATGAACTCCTTACTTGTTGGGGTCCTGCTCGGCACCCTGCTGGGGTCTGCCTTGGGTAAGGAGGCAGCCAAGGCCTGTCCCCCTCTGCCGACTGGCTCCTGGTCAGCCCAGGTCAAGTGCCTCTTCTCTCCTGCCAGGAAACCACATGCGATGCTTCTGCTTCGAGTGCAAAGGAGGCCCCAGCAGCTCCTGCAAAGAAACGGTGGCCACCTGCGGGGAGGGGGAGCGCTGCGGCTTCTTGGAGCGCAAACCCCAGCCGGGCCGAGGGCAGAACAAGCTGTCTGGAAACCGTGAGTTCTCAGTTTCTCCCTCTTCCCCCAGCCCTCCCCTGCCTCCAGGCTCAGTCTGGCTCTGGGCAGATGATGCCATGGCAGAGTAGAGCGGTCCGTAGCCCCTTCTGACTCTGGCACTGAGCCCCCCAGCAGCCCACTGTCCATGGACTCCCACCTCCTCCTCTTCACTCTCCAGAGTCTCAGAGGCCCATTCACTCATAAGTGGTTGAAAAAGTTCTGTCCCTTGAAGGTAGGGACCAAAATATTAAACCAAACTTGTAGACATTAGCTAAGGACCAGGGTGTGTGTTTGTGTGTGTGTGATTTTGAAATAATTTTTGATTGACAGAAAAGGTACAAAAATAGTAGAATTCCTGTATATCCTTCACCTCCCTTCCTCTAATGTTAACATCTAATATAACCATAGTACAGGGGCGCCTGGGTGGCTCAGTCGGTTAAGCATCTGCCTTCGGCTCAGGTCATGATCCCGGGGTCCTGGGATCGAGCCCCACATCGGACTCCCTGCTCAGCGGGGAGCCTGCTTCTCCCTCTCCCACTCCCCCTGCTTGTGTTCCCGCTCTCACTGTCTCGCTCTCTCTGTCAAATAAACAAATAAAATCTTTTTTTTTCCCACCCTGCCCCCACGCCCGCCCCCGCCCCCTGACAGCTTGCAAGTGAGAGTTTTTGAGGGCAAAATTGGGCTAGGGGTCTTCTGAGACGGTGGACACTGTTGATTGGAGGCCCACGCAAGGTCATGCCCACACAGGCTCTCTGGTGCCACTTCGTCTGGTCCCCCAGAGGTCTTTTCCATCTCAAGAGACTTGGAATCTAAAAAATATCTTTATTCTTTATGTTAGACATTTCATTAGGCACATCCAATGATTATGTCTTTAGGAAAGTGCTGATTAACTACTTGTCCCGCAGGTTCCATTCCTATCCCTGGAGCCTAAGCTTGTGTGTTCCTCAGTCGGTCCGGCTGTGCCTGCGGGTGACACGACTTGTAGTGTTCATTTTCCACCTGAACTGACAAGAGGGACGTTGGCTTCAGTCCAGGACCCGAACGAGGACCCCGCATTGCATTTAGCGCTTGCGTCTTCTTAGTCTCCAGTCAGCGACAGTTCTGCGTCTTTGTCTTCCACGATCTTGACACTTTTCAAGAGTCCCTATAACTTATTTTAGAGACACCCCTCGATTTACATTTATCTACTATTTTCTCATAATTAGACTGTAGTCATGGATTTTTGGCCAGAACAGTACAGCGAAGGGAGGTCGGTCCTTTTCAGTGCCATTGAATCAGAGGGCTCACAATGTCAATGTTAATTTTGGTCACTTGGTTTCGTGGAGGTGTTTTTTGGAGGGGGCAGAGAATCCCTTTGGGCTCCTTGAAGTCACCTCCGCTCTGCCCTAGAAGGCAAGTCCTCAAGCCAAGAGTCCAACACCCTAGTCTTGTTCTCTCTCTCAGCCTCAGTGACCTTGATTCATCACTATCCAGCCTGCGTGGCGGCCCATCATTGCAATCAAGTGGAAACAGAGTTGGTGGGAGACGTGACTTACACAACCCGCAGGGACTGCTGCGTCGGAGACCTGTGTAACAGCGCTGTGGCAAGCACCGTGGCCCCGCCACGCATCTTGGCTGTAGCAGCCACCGCCCTGGCCTGGCTCTTGCCAGCACTGTGGAGAGGCTAGTAGGCTCGGGGGGGAAGGAAGGGGAGCAAGGGAGCAAGGGAACAAAGGAGATCTGAGGTGAGAAGACAAACACCCCTCTGTGAGCCATTAAAATCTCTCCACCACTCTAGAGCTGACTGGAAAATGCCATCTATCCTTCGTTGATGGGAGAATTGCACGAGTATTATGGGGGCATCCGTGTTCTAGTTACCAAGCGTCAGCGGACTTAGTTACTCCTTAACCAATGAAACCCCAAAGGACAATGGAGAATGTGCCCTAAGTGACTCCTGGATCCTATTGCTAGGGAGAATCCTCCTTAGCCGTGAAGCCACTGAGGGGAGTGGGCTCTGGGCTGAGTGGGGGGTCACAGGAATCAAAGGACCCGGTTGGGTTTGTTCCCCTTTCTCCCATTTGCAGCTTGGTTCCCAATGTGACTCTATAGGATTGAGAAAGGAAATGGAAGCCCCATGATGGGAGGGTTGCTTGGTGCCTTGCTTAGTAACCTGGCTAAGTGAGGCCCTTGACTCTAACCTGAGGGACTGGGGCCTGCTAAGAGGGTCCTGGGTCCCATGCCCATGCAGCTCTCCTACCCTTTTGGGGGAGCCTTCAAGCCAGGCTGCACCTCCTTCTTGGCAGTACATCAGAGGTGTGGCCTAAATTTGGGATAAGGGTTGTTGCTCCAAACACTGGGACCTGTGTGCCAACCCCAGACACAGGAAGGAAGGATGGAGGCCTGAAAAACCCGTTTCTCCATTTGCCCCGGCCCAGCCTCCCAGGGAAACTCCCTGGAGGATTCTTGGGGAAGGGCAGGAGCTAAGAGTGTTATTTCCCAAGACCGGGCCTCTGACAACAGGTATTTTGACAGTAAACACACAGTTTATCAGACACAGACATTTATTACTCAAAATGCAAAGACGTGGGCATGGGGATGAGGTATGTATGGGGGCCAGGGTTTGGGGAATCAGCCCCATACAGTGAGGTCATCAGGTCCTTCCTGGGAGCCTTCACAGGGGACAGGACAGAAGCCCCATCTCAGGCCCAGATCCCCATCCCTCCCGAGTCGGGCACGGTAGAGTGCAGGACGCGAAGTGCAGGGCTCTTCTGGGGACCAGTGGAGGGTCTGGGATGGTCTAGAGGGGTATGGGAAGGGACTCGGGAAAAGCTGAGCGGAGGATGTAAGGTGGAAGGATGGGTGGGGAGACCACTGTCTAATTAAAAAAATGTGAAGAGCCTGGAGAAATGCTTTTCTGAGTGAAGGGAGTTAAGGAGAGACCAGTGTAAGGAGCTGAGGGACAAGGAGACACAGGGCCAAACGCAGCCTAAGGCAGGTGGGAGGAGGGGCAGCGACGGAGTGAGTCTCAGTGCAGCAGCCAGAGGCCAAGGCCAGCCACAGAGGCGAGGAGCACAGGGGCCAGCGCTGGGGTGGGCCGAGGGGCTGGGCTATTGCAGTTGTCCTTGCTGCAGCAGGTGGTGTTATAGGTCAGGCCCAGCTTGTGGTTGGTTTGGTTGAAGGCCTCCCGACAAGGCTCTCCCGGTGTGCCACATCGAAGGTTGGAGAAAACCCACATCTTACCTGAGGGTAGGAGTGGGCCGTGGGGTCAGCTCGGACGGGTGCCTTCGTGCCTGTGTCCACCTCCCCTCCCCACGCACTCGCCCAGGCTTCCTTCCCGACTCTGCCCCGGCCCTCCCCTCCTTATCTCTTCTCAGTAAGTCTGACCGTCCTCCTGCACTTCCGTCCCCCGCCCCCTCACCCCAGCCTTGGTCCTGGGACTTGTGGCTGGGAGGCCTTGGACTTGTTACTGTCTACAGTCCATGTAAAGTCATAGAATGGTGCCTGGCACATAAGACTCCTTGGCCAAATATCGTCATTGCTGGGGCTGTCTGTCCCATCTCAGTCTGAGCCACAGTCGGGCCTCAGCCCCCGCCATAGAGTCTCCCACTGGCCCCCTCTCCTCACTAAAGAGGGGGATATTACCGAGGTACACATTTGTTGTCAGGCACTGTTGTCCTGGTTCCAGGCGGCAGGACTGCCGGTCCACACAGCCCAGCACAGGGACTTTGTAGCAGGAGTGACAGCGAATGTCAGCTGGGAAGACACAAGTCAGGCTGAGGTGATGGGGTGTCTGACTCACCTGGGGACCAGCCGAGCTGTGGGTTAGGGTGGAGAAGAGCCCATCAACTAGGTGTTCTGACCTGTTTGGTTTGGTGGTGACAGAGCAGGTGAGTGAAGCAGAAGAGGGCAAGTGGGTGGGGGTGGAGTTGTTGCTCTGTGAATGCCTCACCCTAAATATCGTCCTGCACCCCACCCCATTCGGGGATGAGTCAAGAGGGGCAGAGCTACCGACAAAAACATGGGACTAGGGATAGCTGGAATGTGAGAATACTGTAGGCAAGGAATGGAGGAGGTGGGGGAAAATATGAAGGAATTCAGGAGACCTCACAGATGGAGACTTGAAATTGGAAGAAATACTACAAATAAAAATCATGGTTGTTGGGGCGCCTGGGTGGCTCAGTCTGTTAAGCGTCTGCCTTCGGCTCAGGTCATGATCTCAGGGTCCCGGGATCGAGCCCCACGGGGCGGGGCTCCCTGGGAGCCCGCTTCTCCCTTCCCCTCTACAGCTCCCCCTGCTTGTGCTTGGTTTGCTCTCTCTCAAATAAACAAATAACATCTTAAAAATCTTTATTTATTTATAAATAAAATAAAAATCATCGTTGAAGCACTTGCGTCAATGGCTTGGGACTTGAGGCTGACAACAAAGCCACCTGTGGCCAGCTTCAGCAATTTCCTCTCACCACCCGGGACCACCATGAGTGTGGGAAGAGGAACCAGACCTGAGTGGGATCCTCTCACTCAGGCAGCTCTTGGACAGGAGAGAATAATATCTGAGAAGCAGATCGTCAGGTGCTGTCTGAGCACCTTACCAGAACGGAGAGGGTGGATGCAGAGAGTGGCACCCTCCAAGCTCCCACCTCAGCTAATTCTAGGCTTGCAGGAGCAGAGTTTGGTGAAGGAGGGGTTCAGTCCAAGGGTAGAGGAGCCCGGTGACTGCACCTCTGTGATTTGTTTCACCCTGAGGGCGAGCCGCCCTGCATTCCCTCCATAGAAGGCTGGGATATCTCCCTGGCTCCCCAGGAGGTTCTAGGAGATTGCTGGGACCCTCAAGAGAGCTTGGTCCCTGCGGGTATCCTCCCCGGAGAAGAGCAGGGGTGAACTAGTAAAGGCCACTGCTTGAATGACTGAGAACAGAATCTGAAGGAGTAGGTGGAGAGGGTGGGGTGCACAAGAAGCCCCAGGCTGGATGCCTAGGTTTCTGGGAGGACTCCGCTGAGTGCAGGTGGTGAGAGGAGAAACCAGTAAGCTGGGTTTGGTCATGGAATGGGGGACAGGGGACCTGGAGCCCTGGCAGGTTAGAAGAGTGGGTCTTGGAGGTGGGGAGAAGTGTGAAGGAGACATGGGTCCTTGAGGAATGGAGCAAGGACCCTTGTCACAGGGAGGCCGGGTTCTGGAGGCACAGGAGAGCTGCGCCAGCTGGAGCTAGGGGTGCTTGGGATCCCAAGCAGTGGGCAATGGAGGGCAGTGGGTGGGGTAAGGTGTAGAAGCCCCGGGGGCGCCCCCTGTGCTCACCTGAGACCCAGCAGAGCAGAGCCGACAGGGTGACCAGCAGAAGGCCTTTCATGATGAGGGTCCAGAGGATGGTAGCAAGTGCAGCAGCTGATAGAGTAGATTTTCAGGGATCCAGCTCTGGGAGTCGAGTGGCCTTTTTGGAATTTATAATCCCAACGGTCCCTCCCTTCCCTGCCTCTGGTGGCCCCTCCCTCTCCATTTACACCCAGATGACCAGGGGTGGGGAGGGACTAAGCAGAGCTGGGTGAGGGAGTAGGGATGGGAGAGAGAGGTAGTGGAAGGTAGGTACACTCGTGGCCAACTCCATTTTGGTTCTTGGTTTCAGGCCAAGACACCCCTCCTTGTTCCCAGCTGACAGCCCTGCTGCCCAGTCCTCTGAAAAGACATCGCCAAGGCCCCTGTAATGTTACAGGGGCTGTGGTTCCTGGGAAATGGACAAGGGGGTGTGGCCTACACTCGTTGCCCAATTTGGGTCCCTGGGGGGCACTGGTAGGGGAATGTGAGCAGAAACTGAGAACGGAAGGGGCCAGCTTCATCTGGATTCAGCCTTGACATGGTCTTCCCAACCCCCGCTCAGCCACAGGATGAAGGATGAAGGGTTTATGATGTCACCAAGGGCTTCTGTGATGTCACAACAGCAGAGGCATAGGCTGGGGCTGCCTGCTGAGGTGATGTCTCAGGCCCTTAGATGGTTCTCGGAACCTGCCCTGGCTAAACTAGGGCTTGGCCTAGCCTGGCTTGCTCTAGTTCAGCGGGCGCCAATGAAGTCCAGGGTATGGGGCATGTGGCCTGCTCCAAAGTGTCTCCCAAATCAAAACCTGCCAGTTTGGGTGGTGCGCCATTGGCCAGGAGGGACAGCCTGGGCACAGAGAGGTGAAGTAGAAGCTAGAATAAGAATAGAAGTTGCAATAATACTAATAATGGTGAGCACCAAGTGCTCCTATGTGTCAGCCATTGTTCTAAGCGTTTTAGGTGTATTACTTTTTTATTTCTCAATACTCTAGAAGGTAGGTGCTTTTGTCCCTGTTTTACAGATGAACGAACAGGCCCAGAGAAGTTAAACGACTGGCCCACATCACTCAGCTAGTAGAGGGCCAAGGCAGGATTTGAACTCAGCCAGGATGCTCGGGGGGCCACTGCTACCGGGCAGGAGTTAAAAGTACGAAAGTGCTTCTGTAACCAGACCGAGCACCACTTTCAACTGAGTATTGTTTGAGGGCTGTGAGCGAGCCAGCGAGGACTCCCAGAGGGATCCCGGCGGCTGGTTGCCCCTCCCCGCTCTTATCGGAGCCCCCAACCCGCGGCCCCCCCAACTCCCTCCCCCCAGTTTCCCTCCGGTTTCCTCCGCTGATACACTCGCCTCCTACCCCCACCACATCCCAGCCATGGCTCTGGTTCTGCAGCTGCTGCCGTTGCTGCTGTCTAGGGCCCAGGGGGACCCCGGGGGTAAGCCATCTCCCCGGCCAGGAAAGTTGGGATGGGCGCGAGGAAAGACTGAGGGAGGGGGGAGCGATGGGGAGGGGAGGGTTAATGTGTGTGGGATGATCCAGGTTGGCGGGGGCACAGAGGAGAGGTGAGGGAGAGGAGACGGGAGTGGGGTTCGTCTTGCCCTGTGGACTTGCCCTAAACCCTGTCCCCTCCAACCCCAGCTTCACTGGACGGCCGCCCTGGAGACTCGGTGAATTTCTCCTGCGTAGGGGTCTCGCATCCCATCCGCTGGGCCTGGGCGCCTAGCTTCCCGGCCTGCAAGGGCTTGTCCAAAGGACGCCGCCCCATCCTGTGGGCCTCATCGAGCGGGACCCCCACTGTGTCTCCAGTCCAGCCCTTTGCTGGTCGCCTACGTGCCCTGGACCCTAGTATCCGGCGGCTGGAGCTGCTCTTGAGCGCGGGGGACTCAGGAACCTTTTTCTGCAGGGGCCGCCACGAGGAAGAAAGCCGTACGGTGCTTCACGTGCTAGGGGACGGGGCTGATTGCAGGGCACCGGGGCCTACCCATGGTAGGTCCAGGCCTTTGTGCGCGGGACTTGGACACACACCCTCGGAAGGGAGAGAGGCCTTAGCTGGGGGGTTCCTGGGCGGGAGAGCTAGTTCTCTGTCCTCGCACCCCTAACCTCAGTATCCACCACCACCCCCCCCCCCGTCCTCCGTTCCCCCAGGGTCCGTGAATCCCCAGCTCCTGATCCCCCTGCTGGGCGCTGGGCTGGTGCTGGGACTCGGGGCGTTGGGCGTGGTCTGGTGGTGGCACAGGTGAGCACAATGGGCGGGGCCTGGTTAAACGGGTCGTGACCAGAGGCGGGAGGGGCAGGACCAGAACTTGGCAGACAGAAGCTAGACCTAGAGCTCCGGCGTGTGGTTTAGAGAGGCAGGGGGGAGGTGACCACTTGGGCCGAGGCCGCAGGTTGGTAGGCAGAGCCCTGGCTAGGGAGGCGAAGCTAGAGCCCGAGCAGGATCAGAGTGTGGGCGGAACTATCTGTGGGGGTGGAGCCTAAATTGTTTTGCGGGTCTGAGCCTTCGAGTTGCTGGGTTGCTGTTGGCCCGGAGAAGACGAGAGACAAAATTGGTGGCTCTCAAAGACTTATACATCCGTTACAGACGATCACCCCCGCACCCGCCTCGACCACTCCCCAGATTTGGTGAGACTAACTCCACCCCGTTTTCCTTCTACTGCTCCCACACTTCCCACCTCTCAATTCCTGAGTCTGAGCCCTTCCTTGCTGGGAGCAGAGTGTTGGTCACTTTCTCTCAATCCTTCAGCTCTGTTCCCCCCATATAGATCCACTCGTGAAAGTCAAGCCCCAGAGGCCAGTAAAGGAGGAGGAGCCTAAGAATGCAGGGGAACTGGACCAGGAGGCGGTAAGGGCCTGGGGATTGGAAGGGGGTTGGACAGAATCCCCAAGAAAAGTGAACCAAGAAAGACAGAGGCCTGAATTCCCCAGCAAGTCCGACTTCTGAGACCCTCCTGCCTTCCTCCCCACCTTTCAGAGCCTTCTCTACGCAGACCTGGATCATCTGGCCCTCAGAAGGCCCCTCCGGTTGTCCCCAGTGGCCCCCGCTGATGCCTCCACCATCTATGCGGTTGTAGTTTGAAGGGAAGCCCTTATTCCAAACCTCACAAGCTGGAGGTTCCCAGCTCTCCACAACTCCCCACCCCTTCTTGGCCCCTCACCTGACAAAGGAATGCACCACGGGATAGAAATGAGCACTAGCCTGAGAGTCAGGAGCCCCGGGTTCTCTGCGACTGACTGTGCTCCTTCAGTTACCCTCCCTCCTGTAACTTTCATGTCTTCTTCACCACTGGTGCCCTCTCTAAACCTGATCAAGCCCTGCCTCCCTATCTTAAGACATCAACAAGTCCTAGATAGTTGTCCTGTCTCTTGGTTCCCTCCACAGTCCAGCTCTTTGAATCAGGGGCCTACACCTTGTCTTTTCCTTCACTCCACTCCTCCTGCTCGTCATCTCTCCATGAGGTTGCCGGTGAGGTCCTAAAGGCCACACCCAGTAGAGTTTTTAGCTTGGTCTTTGATTACTTCCTTTCTTTATGCTGGTGTCTTCCTTTTGGACTCCTCTTCCTTGCTCCGTATCCCCATGGTATTCCCCACCATTCTAGGTTCGTCCCTTTATCTGACTTCCCTCTCTTCTGGGAATCTGTCATCCACAGCCAGTCCTCAGCCCTCACCTCTGCAAACAACATCTAGAGCTCTCTCCAGCTCAGATCTCGAGTAATGGGATTTCCCATCTATCCCTGGGACATCCCTGCCTGGTTGGCTGTAGGCATTCTGCACCCAGCATATCTAAAACCCAACTCATTGTCACTCACTCAATCCTCCTCTGCATTCTCTCTTGATCAACCAGTTGCCTAAGCCAGAAACTGGGAGTCATGCAGACCTCCTTCTGCTCACTCCCACACAATGAACCAAGTCCTGTCTTTCTATTTTAATGTCACTGTGAAATCCATACCCTTCTTCACGCCCAGGGCTGCCACCTGAATATACTCTCCTCATTTCCTCCCTGGGTGACTCATAGCCCCACCTCATCCTCTTGCTCCTGCCCTCCTCCCTGAAGCCAGAGAGGTTCTCCCCAAATGCAAACCTTCTCACAACCTGTATTCCAGAGTTGCAGGATTTCTTTCCATAACTTTCAGCTCTGGACCCATGGGCCTTGGCTTTGGGTACAAGGTGCTGGCAGCACTCTGCCTACCCTCCAGGCTTGTCTCTGTCACTCCACAAGCGCACAGCATGCCAACCTGGCAGAGGTTCTCCCCAGACTCCAAATATGGCTTCGCGCCACACAAGTCCTTCTTCCTGGACCTTTTTTCCTCCTCCCCACTACCTTCCTGGCTAATTCTTCTTTATCCCCAAGACTCAGTTGAAATGTTGCTGTTTCTGGGAAGCCATTCCTGACCCTCTCTGCCTACCCCTGCATACATTTTGATGCTGTAGGCAGTCTCCTTATTTATCTCTTAGCAACAACACCCTGTGAATTGTTCCATCACAACCTGTATTTCAATTTCAATGTACTGTGAGTTCCCTGCTATCAGAAGACTGACCCTTTTTATATTACTGCTAAGCCTCAGTAAATGAGTGAATGAAAATGAACGTCCCTGAAAGCGTCACTTCTTCCTCTCTATCAACTTGGGGTAGGTTGGTAATCTACCAGTCTCTGAATCATCTGACATTTAGATAAATTGAGTGATCCACCCTAGTCTTTCTTCTCTACCTCATATATGCTCCCCACAATAGAAATACTATCCTGTCCATCTTGTGCCCAAACACCTATGATAGGGCTGGGCACTGAGTCAGTAAGTGCCTAATGAGGGTTTGATGAATGAGAGACTAACCTCAACCTCAGATTTCAGCCCTGTCCCTATCCCAGTAAGACACCAGCCACAGCCCAGTCTAAAAGGTCAGTTCTGTTTTATTAGTTCTGAGGAAGAGGACTCACCCAGTGGACTCTATCCTTTTTCCCACACTAAGCCCCCACCCCCCATCTTGGGGCCCTCTCCCCACTACTACCTATTCACCGTCCTCTATCTAAGCCTCCTTCCCCTTCTACTCCCTATGCTGCCCTACCCCTGGCCAGCCAGAACCCTAAGGCCAGGCCCTCAGCTGTGGGGGCGCGTGCTGAGCACCAGGCAGAGGGAGCTGAGCCCGGCGCCTGCCTTCTCCAGTTCTGAGCAGGACACAGGTACCAGGGTGACATCAGAGAGCTTCTGCAGTGCCTGCAGGGAGGACACAAAGTGGGGAGAGGGGAGTAAGACCCCAAGGCCACAGCCAGGCCCTTCTTGGAGCCAGTTCAGAGTGGCACCACCCACGCTTCTAGAGAAGGTACCCCTTCTTCGTCCCGCTAGGAAGGCCTGAGACTCCTTCCTCTGGTTATTGTTGGTGGTGGAGCTCCTGCCTTCCCTCACCTCCTGGCTGTTGGGCAGGTCCCCGCCTCCACGGTGCAGGAGAAAAGGGAGCACACTAGGCAGCCCAGGTCGCAAAAAGAGACAGTCAGCAGCTGCATCATCTGGGAGGGTCAGGGACGCGTAGGGGTGGTCTGTCAACACTGCCATCGCCTGAGGGAGAGGAAAGAGGAAGTGGTCAAGTCTCAGAGCCTCTCCACAACCGAGTGTGATGGCCCTACCACCATTAAGGGCTGAGGACACAGTTACATTTGTTGTATAATAATGATAGCAAGCACTTGCTCTTAGTATGTGTCAGGCACTGATCTAAGCATTTTAGTGACCTTTGTTAAGTTCCACCTCGGACACACATGCAGTTCTTACTACCTGCAACCCTCTTCTTCCCTTCTCTAGCCCCCCACCAGTCAATGTCATCCATCCTTCCTCATAGCTTAGACGCCACCTTTGGGGAGGTTCCCGGAAACTCGGGAAGACGATGTTAATCGACTGTGTTCCCTGTCCCTGTCCTGCTATAGTAACTTCTTCCTTTCTGACGTGTTTTCATACTAGATGAACGGCTCTATGAGGGCAGGGGTTGGAATTAAGTCTCTGAACCTCCCAGCTTTCCGCCTCCCCGGCCAGGAGCCACGCCCACTTTTGCTGGCCGCGCCCCAACCTGCCCCACCCCACCCCGCCCCTCCTCACCCTGACAGCCTTTTGGGCAGCGTCGCTGCTACCGGCCACGACAGTGCGGGGTCCCCCCATGCCGCAGAGGCCGCGCAGGTGCGAGGGGCCCGAGACCGGCACTGTGGAGACCGCGAAGTCCTAGGGGCAACAAGGGAAATTATTCAGGGACGCGGGAGGGGTGAGGGGATTCCCTCAAACACAGGTGGCTCTGGGCTCCTCCCTACTCCGCGCCGCCTCCCTGCGCCCCTCCTACCCCATCCGCTCCCCGCTTCCCCAGCACAAAACTGGTCCCGCTCCTCACCCGGAACGTGTCCGCCACGATCTCAGCTCCTCGGTGATTGGTCCACTTGGAGAGGCCTACGAAAAACTCCCGGCCTGAGCCCAGGGAGGCCGCGGAGGTTTGAGAGCCAAAGTGAGTTGGAAACAAGGCCCGACATGGCCTAGTCTCCCCAACTCTGCTTCCCAATGCCAAGCCCCAGGGATGCAGGCACCTCAGCCTCACCGGTAAAGAGAACATCAGTGCCATCCAACGTCGCGTTCTCATCCCCCATCTCCACGATCCGGAGCCCAAGGTCCTGAAGGGCTCTGCGGACTCCATCGACCTTAGGGCAGGAAAGAGGG
The DNA here is from genome assembly GCF_004348235.1 of Phoca vitulina. NCBI lineage: Eukaryota > Metazoa > Chordata > Mammalia > Carnivora > Phocidae > Phoca > Phoca vitulina. The sequence goes on from NW_022589819.1 coordinate 289,574, forward strand.
CACGGAGCACAGACAGTCCCACCCACAATTCTTAAAGCTCCGCACGTCCAGCTCCTCCTTTCCCCTTACGCCCCAACCCGCGCCCCGGCGCTCACCTCCGGCCTGCGGGAGGGGCTCCAGGGACGCGTAATTAGGGCCGTGTCCCCTTGTATCACGGCGGTGTCACCGAGCAGCGGTCCCAGCGGCAGCGACTCTTCAGGAGGCAGTTCTAGCAGCTGCAGCCCCAATCGCTGCCTCAGTTTACCCCCCAGTACCCCGTGCTCCCTCTGAGCTTTAGCCAGGTCCAGAGCCGGGAGGCCAGCCCCCGCACCCTCCCCCGAAGCCAGGCTCTCTGGGACCCCCCGGATCAGGGCGTGGGAGCAGCGGCCCAGCCCCTCCCCTGGCGTCCCCATCCCATCCACACAGTCTCCCCCTCCGGCCGCGCTGATTTCTTAGTTTTCTCTTTTTCACCTGTCTGGGAGAAGAGACAGAAAGGGGGGGGGGGGAGGCAGAGAAAGAGACACGCACAGAAGGGCGTAGGGGGGTGGTAAGGAGCGCCCGGGTCTTCCTTCTGCCATCTCCGGGCGCCCCTCCCACTTCGCCCCACCCCCTCCAGACCTTTCTCTCCTGCCCACCCCATTCCACCCCGCACCCTTCTGGGTCTGCTTCTTTGGAGGGAGTCCGAGGAACAAGACCGGGACCCCTAATCTTCAAAACACCTGTTGCCCCTGTTCGGGGGCTTCGCGAGGTCCCTGCTAGGCGCCCCTCTTGGCAGCCGCTAGGATGCGCTCACTCCCCAAAAATGCAACGGCCCCGCCCCCTTAACCCTCAGCTGCTCGCTGCCATAGGGACCCGAAGTGCGGCGAGGGACCCAAAGGGGTTATGGGACAGGAAGAGACAGCTGGGGAGAGGGTCAGGGCCTAGGAAGATGAAATCCTGAATGCCCAAACGAGAAAGAGGAAGAGGGGCAACGAGGGAGGAATTAGAATCTAAGGAGTTAAATATCCTCTCTCCACCCGGGCCGGTCGTGCTGCCCCTAGCGCGACCCAGTATAAACCAGACCGAGTCCCGGAGGACTGGGAGAGGTCTAAAACGAAATCCAAGGGGCGGGGAAACCGGGGGCGTGGTCCCAGGGAGCGGGCGCCACTCCCGGCTCCAGGACCCTGTCTCCCGGTCCATCTTCCCCAAAGTCTACCTCACTCAGCTCCGCACCCAAATTTCCGCCTCCTGCACTCTGTCCGTTGCAGGCACCGGCCCGGCACCCTCAAGCTCCGGCCCGCACACGGTCCAGGGGACATCTCCAACCCCTAGACTTACCTCCAGCGGCCACCCCGACTCCTGCGCTCTGTGATCTTGGCTGGGGCCCCACCCCCCTGAGGACAGAGTTGGTTGGAGAAGGGAGTCCTAGTCTTCAAGCCTCGGGGACTGAAGCTCTTGGCTTTTGAGGGGTCCCTGGGTAGGCGAGCTCAAGAACTACGGTGGGGCGGGGTCGCGATGGTCTGGCGGCTTCGGGGCATTGTCTAAGCGGGACGGGGCGGGGCTCCTCGAGACCACGCCCATTCCGCCCTGCTACGCCGCGCCCACTCCACGGGGACTGCGCTCCCCTCCTCAGAACTCGGCCCCGCCCCGTGAGTGCAGCCCAGGCCCACCCAGATCTGGCTGGCCCCGGCGGCTGGTCTGCAAATGCGACATGGACCACAAGACAGCGTTACGGTGGAGCGGCACGAAAAATGGAAGCCTGACCACAAATACCCCTCTTCTAAATTCCTGGCTTCTGCCCTGAGCTCAAGGTCACTGACCCACTTCTCATTCCGTGTTACCCACATTCAAGCCCTCTTTGTGTAAAACGACACTGTATTTTCATTCTGTATTTTATTACTGAAATACATTGTCCTACCCGCACCACCCCACAATAAAAATCTTACCTAGATTCCCCATTTTTCCCCTCAGCCCCCCAGCCAGCCCTGCACAAGTGCTCCAGGATTCTCTGCCCACTGGCCATTTTGGAGTGTGTCCCTTGGATAGCCACGTGGAAACCAGTTGGTGCCTTTGTGGAGAAAATGGAGAGGGGAGACGGAGTCTCAGGAGGCACTTATTTGAGGGCCTTGGCCACTTGCTCATAAGCCAGCTCGATCTCCTCATCATCTGGACAGGTGGAGGCAAACTCTTCCCGAGCGTAGGCATTGCGCAAGTACCGATGCACTCCGCGGAACCCCTCCGGGATGGAGAATCCCCTGTACTTCTTACAAACCACCTGGGGACGGGGAGAGGAGAGGGACCAACATGTTAGCCTACGGGGGAGCCGAGCTGGATGCCGGGCTCTTGTCTTTCCCTTCTCCCAAGACTCACAGGATGAAATCTAGCCTTCCTGTGCAGGCATTCAAGAACCCCCACTATCTGGCTTCTCTTCCTGTGATTCTTATCTCCCATATGAATCATCTTCTCCCATTGGCTTTCTTAACTCCTCACGATCTTCTCCTGTCTTTGCCCTTCCTCTCCACTCACTGAAATCCTGGCCATTTATAACCAGCTCCTTTTCAGACCACCCCGTGCCATGGTGCCATTTCTCTCTTCTTGATTTTACTGAGATGTAATTCACAAATCAGAAAATTCTCCACTGTGACTTTTGTCCCTATTTTTCATCTGGCTTTTAATCATGTTTTGTTACTTAACTTTCTTGTGACTGTTCTATCTTCCCAGGTAGATTTCAAATCCTTTGAGGGCAAGGACCAATCCTCATCCATCTTTGTGTCTTTCAGTGCCTAGTACACAGATGTTCAATACAGAGGTCTGTGGCAGACTGACATTAGGCCCATGTTTCACAAACTAAACCATACCTTTGAGGCTAAGACAAAAACATGGGAAGCAGCAGTTTTCATCTTTCATCACAAGACAAAGTGGAGACCGATGCTATAAAACGAATTAAAGCTCTGATTTTAGGAAAAGCCTGCTTTGTCTGATGTGGGGATTTGGCAGTGAGAGAGACAGGAAGAACACTCTTGACAGCAACACTGGGATATGTTACTCCCAGCCAGTCTGTTTGCACCCACAGCCTGTATCACGGAATGTACTTCTCTCAAAGCACTGGGCTTGCAGCAATGACTGGCGAGAAGGAATGGGGTGTGTCTGCTCTTGGTAGCCATCCATAGAAACCACCCTAAGAAAGAAACCACCTTTGGAGTGGTTGTCATGGGAAACCTGTGTGGGAGCTTCTTAAAGAGCCATCTCAGTGGCCACCCTCTGCTCATACAATGACCACCCACCTGTACTATGTGGAGCTTTGGCAACAGGTTGCAGTCAGCCAGAGTGAGCTCATTGCCATCCAGAAACTTCCTCTGAGAGATGCCCTCATCCTCAGCACTGGTCTCATCCACTTCTTCTGGGAGGGGGGATGTCAAGTAATTGTCTAAAACTTTCAGGGCTTTCAGGAGCCCCTTCTCCAGATCTGTGCAAGAAAGGGGAATTGGTAAGAACATCAGGAGGGTGACATAGTCCAGGAGGGCCTGGGGAGTGGGGGGTGAATGAATACTAATGGTGAGGCCAGTCCAAAATAATAATATCTGACATGAATGTAGTTGTTTTCCATGTGTTACTCTAAGCACTTTACATACAAAAACTCATTTAATTCTCACATCAACCCATGAAATAGGCATTGTTATCTTCATTTTATAGATCTGGAAATGGATTTACAGAGAGATTAAATGAACTGCCCAAAGTCACACGGCCAGTAGGGTTTGTACTCAGGCTGTCTGGATCTAGAGTTGTCGTCGTTGTTGTTGTTGTTAAGATTTTATTTATTTGACAGAGAGCACAAGCAGGGGGAGTGGGAGAGGGAGAAGCAGACTCCCTGCTGAGCAGGGAGCCGGATCGGATGCCAGGCTCCATCCCAGAACCCTGGGATCATGACCTGAGCCGAAGGCAGACGCTTAACCGACTGAGCCACCCAGGTGCCCCTAGAGTCACTGTTCTGAAGCACAACCCTCTTCTGCCAGAACACAGGTCAGCAGCCAACCCAACTAACATCCCCAGTGGTGCAGGAGAGGCTAGGTGACAAACAAGAGAAGCTTAAAGTCACAGCCAATGAAAATGCAAGGAAATATGGGGTTTAAACAAAAAGAAGGGGGCTGGGGCGGGAGGCAGTGAGGGTTTGCCAACATCTGCTCCGTCTCCCCAATATCGGAATTTCCAGGTGCCCCTAATGCCTCCCAATCCCTGGATCTTCTCCATTCCTCCTAGGACCCTGGCCTCCAACCCTTAAGACTCACTATCATTGAGTGCCGGGTTTGAATTCTTGATGTAAGCAGAAAATTTGGCAAATATGTCCAGCCCCGCCGTGTTGGATTCAGGGTTCAGAGCTGCCAGCTTGGGGTACCTGAAAGCCAGTAGGAGAAACAGGAGAAGATATCTTCTGGGGAGGAGCCTCAGCTCCCCTGCTCCAGCCCACCACCATTTCGGTTTTCCATTTCTTCCACCTCTCTCTTTCCTAGAGTCTCCCTGCTACCCACCCCTTCCTTTCCAAGTGCCCTCATACCTGGGAGGGCACAGCACCGCCTCCAAAAACTCCTCAATCTTGTTGGTGTCTGTGTGCACTTCAGTGCCGTACAGCAGGAATGGGAGCTGCCCCCCCGGGCACAGCTTCTGTACTGTCTCAGTCCGCCTGGGGGAGAGCCCAGGCATCAGGACAGGAAAAGGGGGTCAGGGAGAATCAGAAAGGGGAGATGGAGGGATGTGGGAAGAAAAAGGAGCTCTGGGTGGAGGGAGGGGGAAAAGGTGCAGGATGAAAGGACTAGGATGGGTGAGCGTGTGTGTGCATATGTGTGTGCACAAGGGGTGTTTAGAGAAACAGAAATTGGCCCACCTCTTGGTGTCAACAGTGGTGACGTTGAAGGTGACTCCCTTGAGCCAGAGTACCATGAACAGTCTCTGGGAGAAGGGGCAGTTCCCAATCTTGGCCCCATCACTGCCAGCCTGAAAAGTAACCCCCACCCCAAGGTTAGGCCTGGTACACCCGACCTACCCCAGGCCATTCTCTGCACCTCCTACTCCCAGATCACGCTGTTTTCTGCCTAGTCATGACATGCAGTCTCGCTACTAAAAGCTCTCCCCAGACGTAGGCTCTCCACTCTGGAGGTGGAGCAAACCTAGGGCAGATCAGTGGGAACGTTTTCTGCAAAGGTCAGCTTCTGATTCCCCAGACAGGTGGGAGGTAGGCAGAGGAATTGGGTTTGGGAGAACTCAGGAGATCGGGACCCTAGAGAGGGAAGACAAACAGCAATGCAGTTTTACCTTCTATTCTAAGCACTTTACATACAAGAACTTATTTACCTCTCACATCCCTAGAGAGGGACTTTGGTGAGGCCAGGGTTGTAGGCTAGAGGCCTAGATTCCTGAATGGAGTAGAGCCTGCGAATGGACATGGTAGGGCAGGGTTTGGAAGCCAGAGTTCTGGTTCTCTATACCTCTACCCTGTTTCTGGCAGCTGGGTGGGGAGTCAAGGGGCCCAGAGCCTCACCCTAAAGATGTAGAGGGCTTTGCAGAGGGGGGCTGCCCTCTAATTGGCAAGTGGTGACCTCATCCCCCAAGGGACCTCCCCCTAGGCTGAGGGTGATTCATCTAGGCTGTCTCCGGCCTCAGCAGCTTCCTTCCTGGCAAGGAGTGGGGGCAGGGACCTGTGAGGCTGAGGCCTGGGCAGTGGAGGGCCACCTTCCTCTTCCCCACACACTACTTGTGGGGTCTCCCAGCACATGGCCCCCGGCTCCAGATAACTCTCCTCACACTGGACCCAAGGCCAGAATCCGTAGCGCAGCCTCACCCAGGAATAAAAATAGCCCTTGAGGCAAGTGTGAGTGAGGTGGGGACCACACCTAAGGGGGGCGGACCCAGGCATGGCTGGGCACAGGGAGAGGGAATGGCTTCCCCAGAAGCCCCAAGCAGCGAGGAGGGAGAAAGCGGCAGGAACGCACAAAGAAGGACGAACAAAGGGGGTAGTGGAGAGAAAGGAGGCAGGAAAGCGAAGGGTGGGGAGAATGTGCAAACAAGGAGGCACAGACCGAGAGGGAGGTGCAGAGATGAGGTCCAGGATTGGGTAAGAATGCTCCTGCAGTGGGGAGGGGAGCAGAGCAGAAAGAGTGAAGTCCGCTAGTCCGCTGTCGCGCTTTCATCTCCAAAGGCCAAAGGACCACCGCTCCTCATCCACACCCACAGAGAGAGGACTGAGTTGGGGGACTCTCTTTTTCCTGTTTCTAAAACCCCCAAACCCTAAACACCCTAACCCAGGTCTCTTCCTCCTTCTGATCACTCTCCCCACCTATCCTCCCGGTAGCCCCAGCTAAACTCCCATCTGGCCACCTTCTTTTCTCTCGCTTCTCCAAGTCCCGGGGAGCCTTCCGGCCGGGCTGCTAGAAGTCCACTCCCACTCTGCCATCTCCTTCCACCCCCCCAGTCCTTCCCCGTGGATCTCCCCACAGCCTCCCTCACCACACCCTCTTCCTTGAAACCTGCCCTGCCACACACGCGCCCGCACTTCTCCAAGTCTCCCCCAAGACACCCCTCACTTTGGTCTTCTCGTAGGACCACCTGTCCTGATGTTTCCCTCTGACCCTCCCAAACCCTGTTGGGTCCCACTGCCCCCTTCTTTCCCAGTCTTTCCATCAGCTTGTCCCTCCCACCCCCACCCCCACCCCCGTCAATATTCTCAACTCCTGGGACCTTCTCTCTACCTTCCGGCCCTTTAGGGGGCTGAAAACTTGCACTTCTACAAACTTTTCAGGGTCGAGCACAGAATTCTCATTACCCGCACCCACAACAATCGTCTTCCCCTCCCGAGGCCACCCCCCACAACAGCGCGCACACTGCAGACTGCACGTGGGGTTGGGTGGGGGTCAAGGAGGGAAGGGATTGGGGAGTTAAGGCTGGAGCTGGGTAAAGGTGAGAGTTGCCTTCCAGGAATTGGGAGGCTGGCCTAGGAGCGAGAAGGTGTTCCTACCTTCACGAACAATTCAACCTGAGGTTGTTCTTCAGCCATGGTTGCGACGGGGACCAGGAAGCGGCCGGCGCTGGGGGAACTGGGAGGGGCCCGGGCCAGGGAAGGCGGGTCCCACAGGCAGGGATTCTCTCCCCCAGACCTAGGGCTGGCCCTTCAGCGCAACACAAACCCGATGAGACCTGCTCACACGAGACACGGCTTCCCCACCAGCCCAGCACGCACACACACACACACACACACACACACACTCATGGAATCATTCTACAACCCCACACCCCGCCCCTCCAGCTCTATCCCCTCCCCGGCTAGATCAGGGAGCCGCTGACTCACCGACCGGCCCCGCCCTGAACCTGGGGAGGGGACAGGAGGGGGGCGGGACTCGACGATCTCGGGAGTGGGGCAGAGGGGAGAGCCTCAGGTCCCCTAGAGGAAAAGGGATGGGGGTGTTAGGGAGGGGGAATCCTGGGAACCTCCTTGTTTCTCCACCCGTCTCCTTGAACACAGGATTTTTTTTTCCTGCCTCAGTTTCCCTGCTGCATTAATCAGAGGACACTCCCCCTCCACCCTCACACAAGACACCAACAGCTTGATCAAGCCCATGAGGGCCCAGGGAGGGAATTTTAGAATGTGAAGGTGGTCCTTTATTCCTTTTCCCACGTTCCTTCCAGACTCCAGCAGGACAGGGACTTGGAAGTGGACGCTGAGGTTGGGGGAAGAGAGTGGTGAAAGATAGGGCAGGGGATGGGAGGGGAGACACCCAGGCCTCCTGCTAGGGAAGCAAGAAGCTGAGCCAAAGGGCCTCCTCACTGGGGGAGGTCTGCTCCTCCTCAGTAGCATAGTCAGCTTTAATGCTTCCACTTCTGCGCCCATACTGGGACCCTTCCTGTGCCCCTAGCCCTTTTCTCACTGATCGGTTGAAGATGAGAGAATGGTGGGGAAGGGTGGGGTTGTTGTGGCCCTAGAATAGAGCTGCACTGATTCTGGAGGGGATGGTAGCTAGTCCTGTCATGGAAGAAAAAAAAGCAAAGATCAGATGGAATAATGTAAATGGAGTCCTTGGGGACACAAATAAATAAGTAGGAGGTAGAGGAAGAGTAGCTTGATTTTTGGAGGTTCTGTCAAACTCTTTATGATCTGCTGAAAAACGGCTTAATAGTATGTCCTCCAAACTGGACATATTCCAGCCTCCATGTCTTGAATCTCTCTCCTTCCCTACCATGACTTCTCCTTCTTCCTCACCACCTGCTGTCTAACAAGAGACCTACAGTTCCAGAAAAACACGGTGGAGTGCAAGGACATAGAGGAGCAAAACAGGCCTTGACACTTAAAGAAAGGGAGACTTCGGGGAGGACTGGGGTGGGGTGAGAGATGTGCTGCTGGAAACCAGCAGTTAGTGGTTTCCTCTCTCCTCTCCTCCTTCCTCTTCTGTGGGTTTTCTCCTCCCTGGGGGAAGGCCTATCTCTCTCCTCCCCAGTGAGGAGATATATTCAGTGTTTGTTCCTTTGAAGTGTAAGATCCTGTAAGGTTGTAGAATGATTCCATGAGTGTGTGTGTGTGTGTGGGGGGGTCTCCTCCATGGGTGACCCTCAGATTCTGCACAAGGGCATCTGAGGAAAGGAGGTCAAAACAGCCCTATTCTTAGGGTCCTCTTCTGTTCCAGCTGATCAATGTCCATCAGAGAATCCGCCACACAAAGATCTCCCTTCTGGGAGACGCCTCAGGCAAATGGGGCCAGCCCTGAGCTCAAACAGGTTTTGGCAGCTTCATTCCTGCCTTTTTCTCTCCTATAGCTTTATGGGTAAAGCTGGCTTGATCATCAATATTGACTTTGGCTGGCTGGCATGGCTACGCACAAGGTATTTCGCCTTAATTTCCCAGATGACAGGTAATGCTGCCCTCTCCTGGTACTATCCAGCAGTGCCCCCTGGGCTGCACCCCCAAATCCTGCATCAGAGAAGTTTTCCTGCGGTCTCATCTCCTTACCCTTCTATCTCAGTATCTACCCTTTCCTTCAAAGGGTGGCTTCTTTTTCACTCCCTCCCCTTCCTTGGCTTGGTAAACCAGTCCCTAATCTGTTTTCACCCCAGATTGGAAGGTGTGTGCCTCCCTGACACGCCTTAGAGTTGTGACGGTCTCTTTCAGGTTTCCATAGCTCCATTGCTCAACAGTTTGCCAGGGGTAACCATTAACCTAGTCCTTAACTCCCTCCCCTACCTTTCTTGCTAGAGGGGATTTTCCAATCGTTTAGCGGAGCCAGGTTAACCCACCATTTTCTCTAACCTCTTGGATGGGATCGCCCCATCTCAGGGTACCTTAGGACAAAGCTGGAGAGGAAGATGCATTTTAAGCGATCTGTTTTTTTAATTTTTTATTTAATTTATTTTTTAAAAAAGATCTTATTTATTTATTTGTCGGGGGCGGGGCACAAGCAGGGAGAGTGGCAGACTGAGGGAGAAGCAGGCTCCCCGCTGAGCAGGAAGCCCAATGTGGAACTCTGTCCCAGGACCCTGGGATCATGACCTGAGCTGAAGGCAGACGCTTAACTGACTGAGCCACCCAGGCGTCCCAAGGGATCTGTTTTTTTAAAGTATGTATTTATTTCTGGCCCCCTCACAATCTCCTTGCTTCTCTTCTCACACACACTAAAAAGTAAGCTTCATGAAGCCCATACTTAATTAATGTTCAGTACTTTGAGTCTTACCACCTGGCCCAGAGTAGGCACTAAATAGTTGCTGGGTGAATGAATGACACCCCTCTGTCTTTAGGGGTGTGGGTGTGTGTGCACCTGCAGAGGTGGATAGACATGTCTCAGCAGGGGTGTAGGTGTTATCAGGTCTACTTTTTTTTTTTAAGATTTTGTTTATTTATTTGACAGAGAGAGAGGGAACACAAGCAGGGGCAGAGGGAGAGGGAGAAGCAGGCCTCCCACTGAACAGGGAGCCCGATGGGGGAGCCCGATCCCAAGACCCTGGGATCATGACCCGAGCGGAAGGCAGATGCTTAACGACTGAGCCACCCAGGCGCCCCTATCAGGTCTTACTTCTACCAGAATTTTGTGTAATTTGAATGCTTCTACCTCCTCTGGGGAGACCAAAATTAAAATTAGACCCAGTAGTGCCCTCGTGGGGGTGGTCATACCCTGCACCAAGGAAATAGGCGAAGGAGTACTAAGATAGGAGTCTCACTTATTTCTGCTTACTTATTTGAAATACGTAGTAGCTCTTACTAGTTTACCAGGCACTGTCCTAAGCTTTCATAAATATGAACTTAGTGGGTACAAATATATTTTTTTAAGATTTTATTTATTTGTCAGAGAGAGAGAGCACACACAGCAGGCAGTAGCAGCAGGCAAAGGCAGAGGGAGAAGGCGGCTTCCTACTGTGCCATGCGGGACTCACTTCCAGGACCCTGGGATCATGGCCTGAGCCGAAGGCAGACGCTTAATGACCGAGCCAGCCAGGCGTCCGTCGTGGGTACAAATATTAATTTAGAGTTGTTGGCACAGGCTTAATTAACGTTGCTTATCTCCACTCTCCAGAAAAAAATGCAATTCGCCTCTGCCCCTTTAGCCAGCTCTCCCCCAACACCCCTAGTCCAGTTCCCTGGGCTCTGACTCAAGCTCCGCTTCCGACTTTCTCACAGGCTCCACCTCCCGTCAATCAAAGCCCAGAAACCCGGAAGGCGAGATGCCCAAGTGCTAAACAACGGCACAGGCGGGAATTTTGAACGTTCTGGCACCGCCCCATATGCGGATGGGCCAATCAGTGTCCAGCCGTCCCAGCAACTGTTTATTCCCTCTCTCGCTCGGTTGGATCTCCAGGCAGGATCCGGATCTTTCCGACCAATAGCCGCTAAGAAGGGCGGGGCGTGTGCGCGCGCACCCCGTCCTCGCCCGTATGCCCCTCCTGCGGGCGCAAGGCTGTTAGTTACGCGGTTTCGCGCACGTAGCGACCCAGGTGACTGAAAACGCGGGAAGACGCCGCGAGCAGTCGGCGGCTGAGGGGGGAAAGTTTAGAGGTTAGGGCTGCGATCGTGGGGGTGTGGTTGGTAGTGGCGGAGAGAGGAGCGGTGCAGACTCCCCCCACAGGGCCGTCCAGCCAAAGCCCAACCTCTGCATGACCAAAATGAGGGTGGGGCGAGTGGAGTTTTGCACAGTCGACTTTAGTGACGTACCTGAGAAGTCGCCCGTCAAAATGTTCCACAAATGTTAAAAAAAAAAGAAAATGTTACCGCAGCTCTCCCCGGCCCTCGCAGCCCTGCGCCTCAGCCGCCTCCCAGAAGTCCTGGGTGGGTTTGCGTTTCTGCGCAGCAACCCCTACCCCAGCCTCCTCGCGGTGAAACCTCGCTCCTGAACCGCCTTCATTTTCTGCTCCCGCAGAGCCTCCAAGGCCATGGCTTCCGTCGGAGCGATCCCAGGCAGGACGCCGCAGGGCCCGGGGCCCGGGGCAGCCTCGGCCAGCTTTCCCAGCCCGGCCCCGGTGCCGGGCCGCGGGGAGGCCGAGGAGGAGGAGAACGAGCAGGAGCCGGCGGAGGTCTCTGGGGCGGTGTTGTCGGGAGCGGCAGGCGCATGGGTCCGGAGAGCGGGGCGTTGGTTGGACCGTCAGGGTGTTAGAATAAACGGGCTGGGAAGAGCTAGCTAGTCGCTTGCCCCTGCTCTATTACGCACTTACTGAATGGGGATGAGGATGACTGTCTCAGGGATTTGATAAAATGATTACAATTAAGCAAGACATGGCATAACCTTGCATAACCCAGCAGTTCAAATATGTTTCCTTTCTTCCTCTGGGACAGATCCATCTGTGTGTCCTGTGGACTTCAGGATACTTGGGCATTGCCTATTATGACACTAGTGACTCCACCATCCACTTCATGCCAGATGCCCCAGATCACGAGAGTCTCAAGCTTCTCCAGAGAGGTGGGGGCAGAACCATGGGTTCCTCTACTCTGGGACTGGAGGTGTATTTCACTCATATATCCTCACCTGACTCAATCTATTTTATTAGTTGACTCCTAGAGGCTCTCTCTGTTGTTTATAGGAGTTCATTTCATTATTCAAGGAACATTTATTAGGTGCTTACAATGTATCAGGTGCTGGACATACAGTCCTGGGCAAATCAGTCATGTCTGTCCTTCAGAGGTTTTTAGTCTAGTGACAACCTCCAGGCCACTCCTCTTCTCTCCTACCACCCTGCCAGTCCTACTACTCTTTTCCAGAACTTCATGCCTGACTCGTACCTATGCTCCCAATGTGCAGAGCACTCCTTAGTTTTAGAGGGAGGAAATGAGGGTGTTTTTTGTTTGTTTTTTGGGGGGTTTCTTGGAGGGGGTAAAGGGAGATAGCAAGGGGAGGGCAATGGGTTCCCTCTTAGAGGATAAAGATCCTTTAACTCATTTGGTCTCCATTCTTCTTCTAAGTGTTGGATGAAATCAATCCCCGGTCTGTTGTTACGAGTGCCAAACAGGATGAGAATATGACTCGGTTTCTAGGGAAGCTTGGTAAGGACTGGGTAAGGGGAAAAGTGAAAATGGGGAAGGACTAAACTGTGGAATATTCCAGGAGACTAAAGGGTCTTGGAGGGAGCTGCAGCCAGGAGGCCAGAATTGGGTGAGAGGGAAGGTGGGACAGAAGCAGGGGACTGAGATGTCCAGACTGATGGCCCTTTCTTTGCTTCCCCCACAGCCTCCCAGGAGCACAGAGAGCCTAAGAGACCTGAAATCGTATTTTTGCCAAGTGTGGATTTTGGTACTTCCTTTGCTCTGCCCAGCCCCCCATCCCAGTTTCCCTACCCTTTCTTCTTACTCCAGCCCCATCATCAGAAGTCCCCCCTCAGCTTTATCTCATCCTAACCCTTGGTGTTCTCCAAGCCCCATAACCAGTGTCCTCAAGATCTCTCCTGCTCCCTACTTTTTAATAACCTGAAACCTTGTGAAACTTCCACATACACATGTCTAGGGATAAGGCCCTTCGCTGAGAAGGAGTGGTGACACTTGGTGGATAGCTTTGATTGTTGGAATTTTCACCTTTAAGACAAAGCCATTTGAAAGTTAAAATCACCAATTTAAAAAAAAAAAAAAGACAAAGCCATTTGTCTCTAAAAAAAAAAAGAAAGCAAGAAAAAAAGGCTGACTCTGATGATCCATAAGGCACTTCCATAACCTTCCCAGGCTTGCAAAAAGGATAGGGAATGTTCTATCCTAATTAGACGTTAAAACATTAGTATTATTCATTCCCCTATTAATATGATCTTTTTGACCCCGAATCCCAAATAGATACCTCCCTGAGTCACTTATCTTTCTCAGGTTGTGCTCTCAGCCAAAGATCTTTATATTAAATGTAAAATAAAGCGAGAATTAGACTGAGTCTGAAGATTTGGTTCTTGTTTCAGCTTTTCACTAACTGCCTGTGGCAGCTTGGCAAGTCACATCATCTCTTGCTTCTATTGTCTCATTTTTTTTTTTTTAAGATTTTATTTACTTATTTGTCAGAGAGTATTGTCTCATTCTTAAAATGGGGTGAGAAAGTGACCTTTCTTTCCCATGCCTCCCCCCAAATAGGTCTGGAGATAAGTAAACAGCGCCTCCTTTCTGGAAACTACGCCTTCATTCCAGACTCCATGACTACCACTGAGAAAATCCTCTTCCTCTCCTCCATTATTCCCTTTGACTGCCTCCTCACGGTGAGAAGGGTCCTGGGATGCAGGGGCTGGGATGCAGCAGGCTGGAGAAAGGGACAAGCACCCCATTTCTAGGGTTGAGTCCTGGGAGGTGCTAGTCCAACCCTGGAAATAATAGTTTTCCCTGGTGTCGTCCAGCCTCAAGGACACTGGGACTGACCTCAACTCCATTCCTGATCCCCTCCCAGGTTCGGGCACTTGGAGGGTTGCTCAAGTTCCTGGGTCGAAGAAGAATTGGGGTTGAACTGGAAGACTATAACGTCAGCGTCCCCATCCTGGGCTTTAAGAAATTTGTGTTGTAGGTGATTTACCCTAACCTTAAGCAAAGTTAGGTGGGATTGGGAGGCCTGAATAGTAAGACAGGGGTAGGGGTGCGGGAAGTGGGCGGTGCCCCATCGGGTAAAGTGGTCTAGGACACATAGCACCTGAAGGGGATGTGGAGCTCTGGGGAGAAGACTGAGAAGGGTGGAACCTAGCAATGGACTCACACCGCCCCTACCCCAGCCACCTTCCCTTTTGCTTGTTTTCTGTCCTCAGGACCCATCTGGTGAGCATAGATCAAGACACATACAGGTAAGGAGATGGAGGCAGGCTGTCGTCTTGGGGGAGGGAGAAGGATTAAGTTTAATGCTCTAATAATCCTAATGAGGCTCCAGTTTCTTTAATCCTGGGGTTATTAAGGTCTGTCTCCTTGAAGGAAAGGGAAGAGAGGGCGAGGAGAAAGGAAGAAAAGCACAAAGGTGTCAAATAGATATCCTACCTTCCTGAGTCACTTATCCTGAAGAGAAAAACTGAGGCAGAGAGGAGTGTGGGACAGACCTTACAACAACACTTGATCTCAGGAGCGTGTTCCCAACCTCCATTCCATTTTCTGAATTCCCTTTAAAAACCCGTTACCTCAAACGCCTCCATTTCTCCCTGACAGCGTTCTGCAGATATTTAAGAGTGAGCCCCATCCCTCAGTGTACAAAGTGGCCAGCGGACTGAAGGAGGGGCTCAGCCTCTTTGGTGGGTATGCCCCTTCCCTCATCCCACACTATGAAAGCCTGCCAGAAAAGCAGCTGCCTCCAAACATGTGTCCCAGCCCCTCTCTTCCCACTTCACTCCCACTGCCAGATGTCTCTTCCACTCCCATCAGCTTGCTCGCTCTCTTTTTTTTTTAAGATTTTATTTATTTGACAGAGAGAGAGGCAGCAAGAGCAGGAACACAAGCAGGGGGAGTGGGAGAGGGAGAAGCAGGCTTCCTGGCGAGCAGGGAGCCCGATGTGGGGCTTGATCCCAGGACCCCAGGATCATGACCTGAGCCGAAGGCAGATGCTTAACGACTGAGCCACCCAGGCGCCCCTCCATCCAGTTCTCTTACCCTCTTTGTACCCTCCCTGAGCTTGGCATCTCCCCTCGCCCACGGTTGTCCAGTGTCATTTGCCTATCGTCTCTGACCTTACCAATTCCATGTTCATTCCTTGGGCTTGCGTGGATGTTTCTGCTAGTCGTGCACCTGTCCAGGGACTTGGGGAGGCCCTATGTATAACTGCCTAACTGCCCGTGTTTTATTGGCATTGAGTCTTTATCAGTTGTCTCTGGCTTTAGGGTATAGTCGGGACATCGCCCCAAGTATCCACATGGTTTCACTGTGCATATCTCGGTGGATTGTGTCTAATGTTTACATATATGTGTTGGGCTCTTTGTGATTCCAACTACAACCACTCTGTGTATTTTTCTGGCCGACTGTTAGTGGGAGTGCCCATCCCTCCCCTAAGCCCATGTAAGGTAATCCTGGCTCAGACCTGTGGCCAGGCGCTGGCTTTAGCGGCCTTTGTGTCCTGTATCCAGGGAACGCCCCCAGGCCATCCTGCCCAACACCCAAACCTCTGGCCCGGATGCCTCAGTTTAGACACATCCACACATTCCTTCCCCTGCCCCTGCCTTGTAACAAGCTTACTCCCTGCCCCTGCTCCTCCCCACAGGAATCCTCAACAGATGCCATTGTAAGTGGGGAGAGAAGCTGCTCAGGTGAGTCTCACGGACATGCCACAGGCTCATGCATGCAGTCTACAGGCACATGCACACACCACTCCATCCGGTAGTAATAAAAACAACTGCCCTTTCCCAAATGCTGGATAAATGCATTTAATCCTTACAACAACCCCATGTGGTAGCTAGTATTATCCTCATTTGATGTTGTCAGCACAGATACCCATATGCCCATTGATGATACAGACTGGCACACACACAAGCAGCAGAAACAGTCACAAAACACTAATGCACACATGGCAATATCTTTTTTTTAATTGAAGTGTAGTTGACATACAATATTATATTAGTTTCAGGTGTACAACATAGTGATTCAACGTTTATGTACATTATGAAGTGATCACCACAATAAATCTAGCTACCATCTGTCACCATGTAAAGTTGTTACAATATTACCAACTATATTCCTTATGCTGTACGTTGTCTTTTTTTTTTTTTTAAGATTTTATTTATTTATTTGACAGAGACAGAGATAGCGAGAGCAGGAACACAAGCAGCAGGAGTGGGAGAGGGAGAAGCAGGCTTCCCCTCGAGGAGGGAGCCCGATGTGGGACTCGATCCCAGGACCCTGGGATCATGACCTGAGCTGAAGGCAGCCGCTTAACGACTGAGCCACCCAGGCGTACCGTTGTCTTTTTTTAATAACTGGAAGTTTCTACCTCATATGGTAGGGCTTTATTTTATTTATTTATTTTTAAAGATTTTATTTATTCATTTGACAGAGAGAGAGTGGGAACACAAGCAGGGGGAGTGGCAGACAGAGGGAGAGGGAGAAGCAGATTCCTCGCCATGCAGCGAACCCTGACGTGGGGCTCGGTCCCAGGACCCTGGGATTATGACCTGAGCTGAAGGTAGACACTTAACCGACTGAGCCCCCAGGCACCCTGGGCTTTATTTTTTTTTAATATATTTTTTTTAATTTTTATTTTTTAAATGTTTTTTTTTTAAGATTTTATTTATTTGACAGAGAGAGACACAGTGAGAGAGGGAACACAAGCAGGGGAGTGGGAGAGGGAGAAGCAGGCTTCCCGCGGAGCAGGGAGCCTGATGTGGGGCTCGATCCCAGGACCCTGGGATCATGACCTGAGCCGAAGGCAGACGCTTAATGACTGAGCCACCCAGGTGCCCCAAAGATTTTTTTTTTTTAAGATTTTATTTATTTAAGAGAAAGAGAGAGAGAGAAGGGGCAGAGGGAGAGGGACAAGCAAACTCCCCGCTGAGCAGGGAGACCAACGTGGGGCTCGATCCCAAGACCCTGAGATCATGACCTGAGCCGAAGTCAGATGCTCAACCAAATGAGACACCCAGGCGCCCCTAAAAGATTTTTTTTATTTTAAGTACAATATACCCCCCAACATGGGGCTCCAACTCACTATCCCAAGATCAAAAGTCACATGCTCTACCGACCAAGCCAGCCAGGCACCCCACACAGTACTATCTTTAATTATAAAAACCATACTTCAAATTTGAGCTATTTTTTTTTTTTAGATTTTTATTTATTTATTTGAGAGAGACAGATAGAAGGAGAGCAGAGGGAGAGTGAGAAAGGGAGAAGCAGACTCCCTGCCGAGCTGGGAGCCCGATGTGGGACTCAATCCCGGGACCCTGAGATCATGACCCGAGCTGAAGGCAGACACTCAACCGGCTGAGCCATCCAGGCACCCCTAAATTTGAGCTATTCTCTGATGACTTTCAAAATTGTGTCTCTAGTTCCAAATTCCGTATGTGGAATGCACACCGCACATCATCCCCACTTGCAATTTCCACATAGTTCAAACTCAGAGCATCGAAACTGATGCCCACTGGGCCCGTTCCTCTTCCTGCACCTTTTTTTTCTGGCTAATGGCATTGCTGGCAATACTGCTTCTCAAGTGCTGAACCTTGGATTGATGCTTCTCCTTCACCCTTCATATTCAGTTATTCACTAAAGCCTATTGATTCTACCCTGAGATGCCTTTCTCAGCCATCTCCCTCCCTCTTCCCACGGCTCTAATTCTGGCTATAATCATTTCCAACCTGGAGTATCACAGTCACCTTCAAAGTGGTCTCTCTGCCTCTAATCTCTTCTTTTTCTAATTGTCCTTCGTTCCAAAATACTTGTTATTCCAAAATAGATATCTGAGCGTGTCACTCCACTTTTTTAAACCTTAAGTAGAAACAAAATAACATAAACCTCAGGAGGTTTCCCCATTCCCTGCCGGGGTGAAGATCAGCATCTTTAGCAGTATGGTGTTCAGAGGCCCTCCCATTCACCTCAACTTAAATTTCCATGATTATCTTCTCGAGCCCTGCCTAAGTCCTTTCTCACTGGATCCACCCTATATTCCAGTTGTTTGGGCCACTTTCCGTCATGGGAATACACCAAGCCTGTGTTTATGCAGTTCCTTCTGGAAAGTCTTTCCCTTGTTCTTCACCTGTCAGAATCTTACATCCTCTTCAAGGTGCAAGCCCACTATCACCCCTTCCGTGAAACCTTCACAGGCACCTCTAGGGAGACTGACATGCACCTTCCCGTTTGCTTAGTGCCTGTTTATGTTTTCTGGCTGCACTGTCACATCAGCTTGGAGTTAGCGGTCAGTGAACCTGCTTGCTCTCATAACTGCAAGCTCCATACAGCGGTCATACCTGTGACCTCAGTGCCTGGCACATGGCCTTGGATGTGGTAGCACCCAGATGCAAGCACATGGGTCACATGGTCTCTACAAACTCAGAGCTGAAAGCTTTGATAGCCCACAGGTGCACAATTCTTTCCCCACCTCACCTGCCCTGCACTGTGTGTCTTTTGGAGGTTTTCAGGATAATCCCTGAGGTCATCTCCAGGTAATTGGGATCATTTAATCACCCCCACATTCTACAGGTGCAGATCTCTCATCTCAGCAAGGGATGAGAGGGAAGGAATTCTTAGTGGAGAAGAGAACAGAGTTAAAGTTGGGGAGGAGCGCAGATCCCCCAGGTAGGTTCCAGCAGGGCATGGAAACATAACCTGAATTATGAACTAAGGACCCAATTGGCCCAGCTGAATGGGGCACCAAGAAGGTGACTGAATGTCACATTGCTCTGAAGAGCACTGTCCTAGCCATCTGCAGACCTGAGTTTGAGACCCAGCTATACTTCTTACTAGCCCCATGACTTTGGACAAGCTGCTTATTCTCTAAGCGCTTCATTTTCTCAGCTGTAAAATTAGGAGGTTTAGCTTGACTAAGATTTCTCCGGCACTAGCGTATGAGTCAGAAAAACCTCAGGATTTTACAAGATAGGCAGCTTGGCAAAGCTCTCCAAGGTGGGGACAGGTATTCACAGTCTGGCCTACACTTGCTGCAGGTGGCTGAGGAGCAGAGATGCCTAAAACCCACTCTCGAATCCCACTCAGCCCTCCGCTTCACTCTAGCCTGGGGTGTTCTAACCCAGGGTGATTGGCCCTCTACTGTGGTGTGAGATACACATCCCCGGGCCCCAGCGTCTCCACAGGTTGCTTCTTGTATAAAATAGCATATGCCTAATGGCCGCTCTAATGCAGAAAAGAACTCATGGGCTCACAGGTCCTTGCAGAGTCGCACACTCTCCATAGCCACAGAAAGATAGGGACACCCAGAATCAGACAAACCCAGATGAGACATTTATTATTGTATACTAATTTAATTTATTAGCAAATACCTCAGGCACACAAAAGGTGGAAGTAATAATGGTGGTGATGATGATGATGATATAAACTTCTATGTTTACACCAGCAAAATTAAGAATAAGATAATGTTATTAAAGGGGTGCCTGGCTGGCTCAGTGGGTAGAGCATGTGACTCTTCATCTTGGGGTCATGAGTTCAAGCCCCACGTTGGGCATAGAGCTTACTTGAAAAACAGCGGGGTGGGGGCGTGGTGGCCTGGGTGGCTTAGTAGGTTCAGTGTCTGATTTCGGCTCAGGTCATCATCTCAGTGTCCTGGGATGGAGGCCCTGAGTCAGGCTCGCCACTCAGCAGGGAGTCTGCTTGTCCCTCTGGCCCTCCCCGTGTTCGTGCCCTCTCTCTCTCTCTCAAATAAATAAATAAATAAATATTTATTTTTTAAAGTCTAAAAAAAAGAGAGACAATGTTATGGAAGCCTCTTAAAGTGTCCCTTCCCAATCCTTTTTTCTCTGCAGAGATGACCATTATCATGAATTGAGGACTTACCGTTCCGCATGGAATGGCTATATACTTTCACAGAAGAACAGGAAAAGACGAACGTCTGTGCTATTACACCCAAGGGACTTTCACAGCCAAATGCATTTAAACTCATGCTGACTCACCCTCTCCTACTCAGCCGCAGAGAAAGCTAGAGTGTTGGCACACAAATACTTCAATACGCTGCTCTCCCTCTAAATATTGACAAGCTCCACCGCATATCCACATGGAATGACACATGGTCACATCCATCAAAACCATGATAAACAGTCGTGCTCACATGCAGAGATTTTTAGTAGATATGTGTAAACACACCCGCATAGATAGGACACTGGGCTTGCCAGTACAGATCCATATGACCACAATCCCCAGGGCCCTCCAAACACACACTGTCACAAATTGAGATCAAGACAGTGATGAGGGGGCACCTGGGTGGATCAGTCAGTTAGGTGTCTGCCTTCAGCTCAGGTCATGATCCCAGAGTCCCAGGATCAAGCCCCGTGTTGGGCTCCCTGCTCCGTGAGGAATCTGATTCTCCCTCTGACCCTCCCTCCTTCTCGTGCTTGCTCTCTCTCTCTCCCTCTCAAATAAATATTTTTTTTTATTTTTATTTTATTTTTTAATTAACATATAATGTATTATTTGTTTCAGGGGTACAGGTCTGTGATTCATCAGTCTTACACAATTCACAGCGCTCACCATAGCACATACCCTCCCCAATGTCCATCACCCAGGCACCCCATACCTCCCATCCCCCTTCACTCCAACAACCCTCAAATAAATAAAATCTTAAAAAAAAAAAAAAAGACAATGATGAGCACAGATGTAATTTCTGGTCCCCTACTTCATCCCTCACTTTTAGGCTGTGGTTCACACGTCCAACTCAGGACCTGGGAGAGCTAAATGCTCGGCTGGATGTCATTCAGTTTTTCCTCCTACCTCAGAATCTGGACATGGCTCAAATGCTGCATCGGTTGCTGGGTCATATCAAGAATGTACCTGTGAGCCCAGGGTGGGGACAGGGAGGTGGGGAAGGAGCTTGAGGGTCGGTAGTGGACATTGGGCTTCTTGGGGGGCACTAGAGTGGGAGAAGGGAAACAGTGGCCGTCCCCTTGTCTGACTGTAGCTGATTCTGAAACGCATGAAGCTGTCCCACACCAAGGCCAGCGACTGGCAGGTTCTATACAAGGTAAGGCCTCCCTTCTAGAAGCCCAGAGGTCCAGGTTAAGCCTCTCAGCAGGCAATCCAGACCCTGTGTACTCTGCTAACCCGTCCAACTTTATCCCAACACTTCAACAACAACAACTTTGTATTGTGGAAACTGTCAAAAAAATTTAGAATAATATAATGAACCCCCATGTACCCAGCATGCAGCTTTAACACCTAGACTCATACCAATCTTGTTTCATGTATATCTTCTCCCCCTTTCCCCTTCCTGGATTAGTTTGAAGCAATTCCCAGCCATCATATCATTTCACCTATAACTATTTCAGTATGATTTCTAAAAGAAAATTGCTTTTAAAAAAGAATAACAATACCATAATCTTACTAACAATTAACATAATTCTTGAATATCATCAATTATCTGATGTTCACATTTCTAATCCTCTCTTAAATGTCATGATTTAAAAAAATACATTTTGTAGGGCGCCTGGGTGGCTCAGTCGTTGGGCGTCTGCCTTCGGTTCAGGTCATGATCCCGGGGTCCTGGGATCGAGCCCCACATCGGGCTCCCTGCTCAGTGGGGGGCCTGCTTCTCCCTCTCCCACTCCCCCTGCTTGTGTTCCCTCTCTCTCTGTGTCTCTCTCTGTCAAATAAATAAATAAAATCTTTGGGAAAAAAAAATACATTTTGTTTAATTAGGATGCAAATATGTTCAACATATGGCAATAGGATGATGTCTCTTGAAGTCCCCTTTGTGGGTTCCTTTTTCATTTCACTGTTCTCCCTCCATCTCTATCTCAATCTTTAGTTTTCTTTTTCCCCTTGCAAGTTATTTGGTGAAGAAATTGGATTGTTTGTCCAGTAGAGTTTTCCTTAACCTGGATTTTGCTGATTACATTCTGTACGTGTTTTTGACATGTTTTACTCTCTTCTAGAATTTTTGTAAATAGTTGGATCTAGAAGATTGACCAAATCCAGGTTTGATTTTTTTTCAATATTGTTTTATAAGCGGAGGAATATAATGCCTGATATGTCTGTCTCTCTTTTTGTGATGTTAGCAGCTTTTAATGTTTAATACCTAAGTCCATTAATCCTTAGGGATTGCAAAGTAGTGTTATTCTGTCATTCTTTCTCCATTTATTAGTCTGAATGTTTCTGTAAAGAGAAACTTCCTCTCATCTGCTTTTTGGTTACTCAGTAGTGCATTTCATATCGTAGAAATTGCTTGATTTTCTCCCCTGCCTTTATTTACCAGCTCTTCAGCATATAGGAAATTATTAGTTCCCTAACATGCCCCAAGGTAGCCAATGTATTTTTTGTTGTTTTAGTATCATCACAAACTCAGATTTACACGTGTTTCAGTCCATTGCATTTTTAATCTTTCTACATGTTCAGATTATTCCATCTGTGGCCAATGGGAGCCTCTTCATGTTGGCTTCTGAGTCCCTTAAACATGACCCCAGTAGACGTCTGCACTTGATAGCTCCCCTCCTGCTCTCTCGTTTGGGAAGATGTACCAGATATATCATTTACATCTCCTGGTTCTTTCTTTTTTTTAATTATATTGATTTATTTTAAGTAATCTCTACACCCAAGGTGGGGCTTGAACTCACAACCCTGAGATCAAGAGTTGCGTGCTCTACTGACTGAGCCAGCCAGGTGCCCCTACATCTCTTGGTTCTGACCCAGAACCAGATCTTTCCCAAAGAGCGCTGGTTCCTTTTAGAGAAAAATGGCATTTCTGTATCACAGTCTGAATCCTAGAGGATGCACACACAGCATGTTTTGCTTATTGCTTTAAAGGCTTTTCTGCAGACATATCTAGAATTTTTAAAAAGTAAAATACATGACAAATTGGTACTGATACCAGCAATTTAAATTCAGAAGCACAGGGTTCTTACCTTGTATATTCCTATACTATTCTCTTCAACCTTCCTTCTTCTATAGTGGAAATTCTGGTTCTCAGTAACACTAGGAATGATAAGATTAGAATATCACTTATTTTCTTTTCTTACATTACATCCACAACAATCTTAGTATAGCAATACCAGCACTACTACCAATGATATTATTGCTGAAAATAAGATTTTTTCGGGGGAAGAAGGGAAGTTCTTTTTGTCCCTACTAAGGATACAGCCAAATGACTGTGTTTTAGTCACTTGGAATAGTTCCTCTCTGTGTGGTTATGTCACTAACTGAATATACATTTGTGTTCATTTGTTTCATTCTATTTTTGATTTTTAGGAATTGGTTTTTAATTTTTTGTTAAAGATTTTATTTATTTTATTTGTCAGAGAGAGAGAAAGCCCAAGCAGGGGGAGCGGCAGGCGGAGCAGTTAGAACAGGCAGAGGGAGAAGCCGGCTCCCCACTGAGCAGGGAGCCCGATGGTGGGGCTCGATCCCAGAACCCTGGGATCATGACCTGAGCCGAAAGCAGTCACTTAACCAACTGAGCCACCTAGGCGCCCCTGGTTTTTTAAGATTTAATTTACTTTTATAATTATGTAAAATATTTACACAGTTCCAAAATGTAACCTCCCAAACAAGGTATAGGCAACTATTTCTGGTTTCTATCTTTTCCCCTTTCTACCTTTAACATTTTCTTTAAAAAATTTTTAAGATTTATCCTTCTGTTGTTTTTAATTTCTTTTTTAAAAAATAATTTAAGATGTAAAGAAAAGCCACAAAAATTGTACAGGGTGTTCTCATATACCTTTTCACTCAGCTTCCATTAATGTTAACATCTTATAAAAAAATGTTAGCATGTTACATAATCCTAGGCCAATTATCTCATAAATATTTTATTTTATGAGTTATAATTCAATGCTGTTGTTTATTTTTGCTCAAAATTTTCTAGTTTAGATCTTTGAGAGTTCTTTTCAGATTGGCTTTTAATATGCCTGTTTGGCCTTCAGATTGGCTTTTCAAATTCAGATAGGCTTTTGATAATGCCCTTCTGACATGGCCCCCAGTCCATTTTTGAACACTTCATAAGTTTCTACCGCTACAAGATGCTCCAGGCTCATCTTATATTTTCCTTGCCCCAGCCCTGGAATCAACCATTTCTCCAAGGAGTCCTGGTTACCTTCTTTGGAGAATAGTATTAGAAACCAGATCTGGACACTAGACGTGGTTATTGCTACTGGGGTATCTGTCACTTCTCACCATGGACAGAGCTAAGAAATAAATCCATGTATGCTAACCCATGCATTGACATCTGTATTCCTGAATCGATTTATCTATATACTAAAGAACCCAAGAGTTCATACTCATATTGACTCTGATTCCAGGTCAATACCACAGGGTATTCCTCCTTTCCTCATTTGTAACTTCCTTCTCTGACAGTGTGAAACCTGCTTCTCGTTATCTACAGCAGTTTTCTTTGAACATGAATAGTTATATGTAACTATTTGTATATTCCATTCCCACTATTCCGCATTCATCCTCTGCTTCAGCCCAGCCAGGCTATGCATTCGGGCACTCTGCTGAGGAGACCCACTGTGTTCTGCTCAGTATAGTGTGGTGTTTAAAGGCCAGACACCTGTGTTCAAATCCCAGCACACTTTTATTTACTCTCTGTGAGACCTTGAGCAAATTACGAGGCCACAAAGAACTAAAATGTGGCCCCTGTTCCAGATGAGCTCATGGTCTAGTGAGGACCTTGAGATCATCACCTGAGCTGAAATCAAGAGTATCAAAAGTCAGACGCCCAATCAACTGAGCCACCCAGGGGCCCCTTGTTTCCTTTTCTCTGTAAAGATATCCCCAATGATGTTAGCCCATATTAGTCTTATTCTCTGAACTTCCTTAATAATTTTAGTCAGTTCCATAACTTGATCAATCTGTCTTGTGAGTAGGCATTGTTTTTGCTGCTTGTTTGCTTGTTTCCATCATGGCTAGATTATAAACCCTTTAATTTATATACTTGTGTCCTCTTCCACCGAGTAAGGCTCAGTAGATGTTGGTGTGTCCATGCAGTCTAACCTTGGCAGCTACCTCAGGGCACTGACCTTCACCCTGGGGAATTAAC
Source organism: Phoca vitulina (assembly GCF_004348235.1). Lineage (NCBI taxonomy): Eukaryota > Metazoa > Chordata > Mammalia > Carnivora > Phocidae > Phoca > Phoca vitulina. The sequence goes on from NW_022589819.1 coordinate 314,596, forward strand.
TGTCAATGGCCCTAACCCTTCCTCTCTTCCTGCTCCCTTACCTCAGTGCTGTCTTACCCCTTCTGCTCATGTACTTCTCTGCCTTTCATAGGCCCCCTTCTCTTTCTCCTTCCTCAATATGAAATCCTTTCCTCTATTAAAGCACCTACCATTTTATTTTTAAATTTTCTGGGTCTATTTCTGTCTTTCCCACTAGACCATGAGCTCATCTGGGACAGGGGCCACATTTTAGTTCTTTGCGGCCTCACTGTTGAGTGGAGTGCCTGACACAGAGTTTTACAGATGCCATTTCCTCACTTACTGTTTCTTCTTTGCCTTTGAGATCCTCTGTCTTTCTTACTGTGTTTTCTCCCCTGTCCTTCCCTGTCCCCTCGCCTCAGCCCGCCTTCTGTCCATTTCTGCTACAGACTGTGTACAGTGCCCTGGGTCTGAGGGATGCCTGCCGCTCCCTGCCCCAGTCCATCCAGCTCTTTCAGGACATTGCCCAAGAGTTCTCTGACGACCTGCACCATATCGCCAGCCTCATTGGGAAGGTGGTGAGTGGAAGAAAGAGGCAGAGCCCCTGGGGACCTAGGGGAGAGAGGTGGGATTGGAAGATGGAGAAAGACCGGGCTCTGGGGAATGTGGTGTTGAAGATGGGAGACATCAAGGTCAGTTGGGTGACCAAAGAATGGGATGGTGAGAGGAGGTGGCAGAACATCAGAGACATGCTTGGAGGGTTAGAGTCAAAACAGGAAATGCAGGGAGAATAGGGGCCCAAGGAGAGGTGAGGAACAGGACTGGGGACGGTTCTGGGTGATGAGCAACTAGACTTTTTATCTCCTCAGGTGGACTTTGAGGGCAGTCTTGCTGAAAATCGCTTCACAGTCCTCCCCAACATAGATCCTGACATTGATGAGAGTGAGTGTTGGGTGTGCAGTTGGGCCTGTGAGCCCTGAAACACGAGCCCACCCAGTGACGGGGTACCATCATCAGTAGGTGGCCACTACAACCGGGGATAACTGGGGACAACATGGCAGGAACCTTACTTTTGATACCCACATGTCTTCCACCCTCCTAGAAAAACGAAGGCTGATGGGACTTCCCAGTTTCCTCACTGAGGTCGCCCGGAAGGAGCTAGAGAATCTGGACTCCCGTATTCCTTCATGCAGTGTCATCTACATCCCTCTGGTGAGGGCAGGAGGGTGGGTGTAACCCCCAGGGATCTTTTATGGGAGATATTAAGCTCTTGAAGGACACACTGCTAGATAAGAAAACTCCTGGAGAAGCCTGAAGAATATGAACACCCTGTGGTAGCTTTAGGCCCCTGAGGGAAGCACTGCAGGAATGTAGAACTCTGGTGTCCTCCAGGGAGATAAGGTGCCCAGTACTTGGTACTTTACTCCCTGTTTTATCTCTTTACTCTCCTCAGATTGGCTTCCTTCTCTCTATTCCCCGCCTGCCTTCCATGGCAGAGGCCAGTGACTTTGAGATTGAAGGACTGGACTTCATGGTAAGACCCTTGACCTCTGTAGGGGGTGATAAGAGAAATAAGTCAATAGCTGAGGGAGGGCCTTACCCTATCAGTACTTCCCAATATGGGTTGTCTCTTCTATAGTTCTACTTTGATCCTTACCAGCTCTGAGATAAAAGGGAAAGAAGTCAGGGTGGGAAAGAGATGAAACACCTGTACTCTGAAAACTATAAAACCTTGATGAAAGAAATTGAAGATGACACAAAGAAATGGAAAGGCATTCCATGCTCTGGGGTTGGAAGAACAAATATTGTTCAAATGCCTATACTACCCAAAGCAATCTACAGATTTAATGCAATCCCCATCAGAATACCAACAGCATTTTTCACAAATTATCCTAAAATTGGTATAGAACATAAAAGACCCCAAATAGCCAAAGCAATCTTGGGAAAAAAAAAAAAAACTGAAGGTATCACAATTCCAGAGTTAAAGTTGTATCACAAAGTTGTAGTAATCAAAACAGTATGATGTTAGCACAAAAACAGACACATAGATCAATGGAACAGAACAGAAAGCCCAGAAATAAACCCATGATTATATGGTCAATTAATCTTTTTTTTCAAGATTTTATTTATTGGGGCGCCTGGGTGGCTCAGCCAGTTAAGCATCTGCCTTTGGCTCAGGTCATGATCTCAGGGTCCTAGGATTGAGCCACATGTTGGGCTCCCTGCTCAGCAGGGAGTCTGCTTCTCCCTCGTCCTCTGCCCCTCTCCTCCCTCCCCCACCCTTCCCGGCTCTTGCTCTCTCTCTCTGTCTCTCTCAATCAGATAAATAAATAAAATAAGGCGCCTCTGGTCAATTAATCTTTGACAAAGCAGGAAAGAATATGCAATGGGGAAAAGGCAGTCTCTTCAACAAATGGTGTTGGGAAAACTGGACGGCAACATATAGTAAGAATGAAACTGGACCATCTTCTAACACCATACACAAAAATGAATTCAAAATCAATTAAAGTCCTCAATGTGAGGCCTGAAACCATAAAAATCCTAGAAGAGAACACAGGCCGTAATTTCTCTGACACTGGGCACAGCAACATTTTTCTAGGTATGTCTCTTGAGGCAAGGAAAACAAAAGCAAAAATAAACTATTGGGACTACATAGGGGTGCCTGGGTGGCTCAGTCTGTTAAGCGTCTGAGTCCTGGTTTTGGCTTAGGTCATGATCTCAGGGCCGTGAGATCAAGCCCTGCGCTGGGCTCCTCGCTCAGCACAGAGTTGGCTCGTCCCTCTCCCTTCCCCTCTGCTCCTCCCCCCACTCATGCTCTCTCTCTAAAATAAATAAATAAATATATATATATATAAATAAATAATCTTTAAACTACTGGGACTACATCAAAATAAAAAGCTTCTGCACTGCAAAGGAAACAACCGATAAAAGACAACCTACTGAATGGCAGAAGATATTTGCAAATGACATACCCAATAGAGGTATGCAATATATAAAGAACTTAAGGGCAGTTTGGCATGAGACTCTTGATCTCAGGGTTGTGACTTCGAGCTCCACGTTGGGTGTAGAAATTATTTAAATAAATAAAAAAAAAACTTATATAACTCAACACCAAAAAAACAAATAATCTAATTAAAAAATAGGCAGAAGACATGTTCAGACATTTGTCCAAAGAAGACACATCCAGATGGCCAAAAGACACATGAAAAGATGCTCAACATCACTGATCATCAGGGAAATGCATATCAAGACCACAATGAGGGGCGTCTGGGTGGCTCAGTCGGTTAGATGTGCCAACTCTTGATTTCGACTCTGATCATGATCTCAGGGTCATGAGATCGAGCCCTGCATTGGGCTCTGCACTCAGCACAGTCTGCTTCTCTCCCTCTCCTGCTGCCTCTCCCCTCTCTCCCTCTCAAATAAATAAATCTTAAAAAAAAACACACACACAATGAGATACCACCTCATACCTGTTAGAATGGCTAAAATTAAAAAATCAAAAACTCAAGACACAACAAGTGTTGGTGAGGATGTGGAGAAAAAGGAACCCTCATGCACTGTTGGTGGGGATGCAAACTGGTGCAGCCACTGTATGGAAGTTCTTCAAAAATTAAAAATAGAACCACCCAATGATCCAGGAATCGCACTACTGAGTATTTACCCAAATATACCCAGAGAATACAAAAACACTAATTCATAGGGATACATGCACCTCTATTTTATAGCAGCATTGTCTACAATAGCCATGCTGTGGAAGCAGCCCAAGTGTCCACTGATAGATGAGTGGATAAAGAGGATGTGGTATTACATACAATGGGATATTACTCAACAATAAAAAAGGACAAAATCTTACCATTTGCAGTGGCATGGAGTATTATGCTAAGTATAATAAGCCAGTCAGAGGAAGACAAATTCCATATGATTTCACTCGTATGTGGAATTTAAGAAACAAAACAAATGGACAAAGAGAAAAAGAGACAAACCAAAAAACAGACCCATAACTATAGAGAACAAACTGATGGTTACCAGAGGGGAGGTGGGTGGGGGGATGGGTGAAACAGGTGGAGGGGATTAAGAGTCCACTCATTTTGACCAGCACAGAGTAATGTGCAGAATTGTTGAGTAATGTACACCTGAAACTAATATAACACTGTATGCTAACGATACTGGAATTAAAAAAAGAGTTGTAGAAATCATCAGCGGAAGGCATAACTAAACTAGTCTTTAAGAATGAATATTTGGCGGTTCTCCACCACCAACATGAAGACCTAGTTGCATTTCTGCAATTCAAGTACAGAATGCCGGGGCCCAGTTTCACATGTGCCGTATCCAGGGGTGGTTAATCGGGGCTCATTCGTCCTCACCCTGCTCCTTTGTTCAAAGGGCTTTGTTCCTTTCAATAAGCCTGTTCAGCTTCAGCACAAGCATCAAAGGAACAACGACTTCAGAGGAGGTAAGAAGGAATACTCCAAAGGATTCACTGAGGAAAATTCAGCCTGTTTCCTAGGAAAGAGCCCCACATTGGTAAGAATTTCATGAACAAATCAGACCTTGCCAAAAGGATCCATGGACTTAAAAAAACAAAGATGTTTGAGATTGTTTTTAATTGTTATTTTGTCACTAATTTAAGAATTAAATTGTAAACATTGGATACTCACCAAGGAACAGCATGTTCTAAAGGGAAGGCTTTAAGTTTTGAAGGCAGCTGAACCCCAAATACTCCAGTACTTGTGGTGTGGCCTTCGGCAAGGCCTCGTCTTAAACTCTTTTCAGCTCTCCATCCGCCAGTATCCAGTAAGGAGAAACAAATGCCGTTCCAGCTATTTCTAATGGAAGGAATTTAATACAGGGAATTGGTTGTACAGTTAATGGGAGAACTGAAAGAGAAACTCAAAAGCTGGGACAACGCAGATGTCCATGTCAACAGAAAGCTGCTTCCACCCCCGAGGCTGAAGAGACAACGGGAAGAAGTGGGCCAACAGAGCCTTAGACCTTGAAACAGTGGGAGCTAGAACCCTAGAGAGGATTCAGCCAAATAGGAGAAACCCCTAAGGCAGAGGGAGAAATGTCCTGGCTTCTCCTCTCATCTGCCCTGCCATGGTGGAAACTTCCTGGAAGCCAGTTGGCCATGTATTCATGCTTCCCTAGTGTCTTTCTATCTGTGTTCCTGTAAAAATAGAAAATAAATTTATTTTATTTGGAGGGGAGCAAAAAAAAAAAAGAATGAATATTTGGCGGGGGAGGGGAGGGGCGCCTGAGTGGCTCAGTCAGTTAAGCGTCCAACTCTTTTTTTTTTTTTTAAGATTTTATTTATTTATTTGACAGAGAGAGACACAGCGAGAGCAGGAACACAAGCAGCCAGAGTGGGAGAGGGAGAGCAGGCCTCCCGCGGAGCAGGGAGCCCGATGTGGGGCTCAATCCCAGGACCCTGGGATCATGACCTGAGCCGAAGGCAGCCGCTTAACGACTGAGCCACCCAGGCGCCCCAAAGCGTCCAACTCTTAGTTTCAGCTCAGGTCATGATCTCAGGGTTGTGAGATCGAGCCCCGCCTCGGATTCCATGCTGAGTGTGGAACCTGCTTAAGATTCTCTCTCCCTCTCTCTCTCTGCCCCTTCCCCCCAATCCACACTCCCTCTCTCTTTAAAAAAAAAAAATAAATGAATATTTGAAAGATAAACTTATAAAGAAAATAAGGAATTGATTCCCAAAGAGGTCAGAATAGAGGTTACTTTTGAGGAGTTGGAGAGGATTGTGATTAGGATGGCTCTCTGGAGTAGCTGACAAAATTTTAGCTTGTTTTTTTTTTTTTAAGATTTTATTTATTTATTTAAAAGAGACAGAGAGCGAGAGCAGGAACACAAGCAGGGGGAGTGGGAGAGGGAGAAGCAGGCTTCCCACGGAGCAGGGAGCCCGATGTGGGGCTCGATCCTAGGACCCTGGGATCACAATCTGAGCCAAAGGCAGATGCTTAATGACTGAGCCACCCAGGCGCCCGAAAATTTTAGTTTTTTAACCTACTTTGCAACCTACGTGGTTGGTTACAAGGGTATTTGCCTCATAACAATTCCTTAAGCTATATATTTGTTTTCTGCATCTGTTCTTTTTTTTTAAGATTTTATTTATTTATTTAAAAGAGACAGAGGCGAGAGCAGGAACACAAGCAGGGGGAGAGGGAGAGGGAGAAGCAGACTCCCCACTGAGCAGGGAGCCCGATGCGGGGCTCCATCCCAGGACCCCGGGATCATGACCTGAGCCAAAGGCAGACACTTAACCAAATGAGCCACCCAGGCACCCTCTGCATCTGTTCTATTTTTAAATAAAAGTTTTTTAAAAGAAAAAAAAAGTCGGCGTGGGGCCAGACGTGGTGTTAGAGAAGATGGGGACCAAGAATGCAAAGCCCACAGCTTTGAGCCCTTGTTCCCAGTTTCTGTCAGAGGAGAAGCTGCACTACCGTAGTGCTCGAACCAAGGAGCTGGATGCATTGCTGGGGGACCTGCACTGTGACATCCGGGGTGAGGAGAAGCAAAAGGCTGGAGGGGCGGGCAGCTTGGGGTGTCTGGGACTCTATCTGCAAGCCTGTTTCCAGGTGTCCGCTGGCTTCTTTGTCTCTTCTTCCTTTTCCCATGGAGCTGATGCCCAGCTCCCTCCCTCCCCCGCCCCCAGACCAGGAGACCCTGTTGATGTACCAGCTGCAGAGTCAGGTGCTGGCACGGGCCGCTGTCTTGACCCGGGTGTTGGACCTTGCTTCCCGCCTGGACGTCCTGCTGGCTCTTGCCAGTGCTGCCCGGGACTATGGCTACTCAAGGCCCCGTTACGCCCCCCAGCTCATTGGGGTCCGAATCCAGAATGGCAGGTGAGAACAGAAGGGGGTGGAGGCATAGACACAAGGGGCCCAAAGGCCCCATCTTCTGGTGGCTTCATTCGTCTGCATTCAGAGGCCACGTGTGAGGTAGCTTTCTACCCACTGCAGACATCCTCTGATGGAACTCTGTGCCCGAACCTTCGTGCCCAACTCTGCAGAATGTGGTGGGGACAGAGGGAGGGTCAAAGTCATCACTGGACCCAATTCCTCAGGGAAGAGCATATACCTCAAACAGGTGAGGAGAGTCCCTGCACACTGGGCCTCTGGCATCTTCTTCATTGTCTCCATCTCCCACCTGCCTGCAAACACAGGTCCCTGCAGCTCCTCCCTGGTGTTCTGACCCGACCTGTCATGGAAAGGCCATCGTGCACACATGTTCTCTCTACTTGAGGGAGAGCCATGCTCTAACCGATCCCTCTGTGGCCTGAAAGCCTCTCCCCACCTCTGAACAGGGCCGTGCTGTTCCCAAGTGTGCCTCTGTCCACTCTCCCGCCCTCTTTCCTGATTCTAAAGAGAGCTGAGGGGGCTATCCTCTCCTATTAAACTGTGTCCGCCCACCTTGATCTATAATTCACCCCTCAGCCTTGCCTCACCCCCACCCCGGCCCACACCACCAGGCCCAAGACCTTGTCTCCTCCACGTTTAGGTAGGCTTGATCACATTCATGGCCCTGGTGGGCAGCTTTGTGCCAGCAGAGGAAGCCGAAATTGGGGCTGTAGACGCCATCTTTACCCGAATCCACAGCTGTGACTCCATCTCCCTGGGCCTCTCTACCTTCATGATCGACCTCAACCAGGTCAAAGGGAGCAAAGGGCGGTGGGGCTGGGGGAGGGTGTTAGTGCGGAAGGAACTCTATTCTCGAAAAATGATCAGAACAAGAAAACCATTCCGTCTGCTGCATGCCTTCTGTATTAGGGGCAGGGAGCGCTGAGTTCAGACACTGTGAGAATCCATACCATGAACCTTTACTGAACCTTTGCTTTGCATGAGGCACTGTTGGCAATGAAAGGATGAACAAAACACGAGTCTTGCCATTAATGAACTTGCAGTCCAGGAGGGTGGACACACACACAAGCAGCTGTGGTCAGTGCGTTGCAGGCCTTGAACACTACTGAAACTCTCCCTTGTCCACCTGGTGCCCAGCAGGTGGCGAAAGCAGTGAACAATGCCACCAAGCAGTCTCTGGTCCTCATTGACGAATTTGGAAAGGGAACCAACACGGTGAGGAGACAAGCTGATGAGAAACTGAGGAGGGGAAAATGGTGGGGAGGCTCAGGAGAGGAATAGGGGGTATGTGGGCAGAAAAGAAACAGAAAAGCACAAGATGGGGACAGCTAGGACAGGTGGAGAGGTGCACACGGGGGCACCCGTGGTTCAGTACCCTCACCCCTGCCCTGTGCGCAGGTGGACGGGCTCGCACTTCTGGCCGCTGTCCTGCGACACTGGCTGGCACTTGGACCCACGTGCCCTCACATCTTTGTGGCCACCAACTTTCTGAGCCTTGTTCAGCTCCAGCTGTTGCCACAAGGGCCCCTTGTACAATATTTGGTAAGGATACCAATCTAGCCCTCCGGGGCTCCCTAGGAGGAGCATTTACCAGAACCCAGAACAGCCTCCTCAGTTAGAACAGAGGCATCCTTCCCGTTTCTCACTCCCCACAGGGATTGGCCAAGGGTTTCAGGGCAGGACGCAGAGTGATTCATGACACACTGTCCCCTTCTATCTCTTTTAAGACCATGGAGACCTGTGAGGATGGGGACGATCTAGTCTTCTTCTATCAGGTGTGTGAAGGTATCGCCAAGGCCAGCCATGCCTCCCACACAGCTGCCCAGGCTGGGCTTCCTGACCAACTCCTTACTCGTGGCAGGGAGGTGAGATCCAAAGGTCAAACACCTCCATCAGGGCTCCCTACTGTTGTCCCTACTCCTCTCAGGGGCCTGGGTTTCTGGGTCCATGGGATTTCTGACCCTTATTTCCAGTTCTCTTACCCAACTCCCCCACCCCCGCCCCACCCCACCCCCACTTCTTGTTGCTAGGTCTCAGACTTGATCCGCAGTGGGAAACCTATCAAGCCTGTCAAGGAGTTGCTAAAGGAGAAGCAAATGGAAAAGTGAGTGTGTGTGGCCCAGTGTCCTGGTTCTTTCCAGCATGTTCTGCAGCTCTTCTTCCCCTTTCAGGGACCCTGACAGCCTCTTTGCCCTTCAAAGACCCATGATTTGTTTCTGAAATCCCTAAATTTTCCTGGGTTCCCTGTGCCACAGCCTCTTCCCTCTGCCTGGGGACTCAGTTTTCCATTCTGCCATAAACCCTGCTGTCCTCTCTCCCCTCAGTTGCCAGACATTAGTAGATAAATTTCTGAAACTGGATCTGGAAGATCCCAACTTGGACCTGGACCTTTTCATGAGTCAGGAAGTGCTGCCTGCTGCCACTGCCATCCTTTGAGAGCCCTTCCTTGGCCCTCCTCCACCTCAATCTGTCTCCTCACCTTCCTCAGACCCAGAACTCTCAGCTTTCCTGGAAATTTTGTTTCATATTAGGAATAAAGTTTACTTGAGAGAAAGTTATTGTTTCTTTAGACCAGCCAATACAAAACAAAAGACTAAGAACGAGATGAAACACCAAGCAGAAGTCCACAGAGGGGCCTGCCCTGCTTCATTAGACACACAGGGACGTGGGGTGCCTGGCTGGCGCAGTCGGGAGTGCGCGACTCGTGATCTCGGGGTCGTGGGTTCGAGCTTCACGTTGGGTGTAGAGATCACTAAAAATAAATCAACTTAAACACACACACAGTGACACTGCTGTAGGGAGACCCTTGGGTCCCACCCAGGGGGACCTCACGAGGACCAGCCCTTTCAACAGACCCTACAAAAGCAGATGAGAAGGAAGACAGAGAAACCCAACAGAGACGGTCTTTCCCCTAAGTAGGAACACCCCAGCCTCAGACAGACACAGCAGAAAGGGCCCCGGGAGGCTGGAAAAGAAGGTAGGACGCGCACAGGGCAGGAGGGGAGGGGAGGGGCCAGCCCGGGCGCCAGTGGGCGTGGCTCCGCCCTTCTCACCTCGGAGCCATGGGGAGCCAGGGGCCTGGCGGGCCGCCCCGCGGCGGGGCTCCCTACACGGTTCTGCTGCTGCCACTGGGGACAAGCCGCCGGCACCCAGGGGCCCGGAGCTTCTTCCTCTGGGTGAGTATTAGTCCAGCAAGAGGTCCCAGGGAAGCCCACCCCCTGGATCTGCCCCTACTTTTCCCCTCAATTTTGAGGACCCAAAAGTCTTCTCCCCTGCCTCCCCTGCCCTCCAGGTGCTCAGTGGTCAGGCTGGGCTCACACTCCGTGACCAGACAGTGAACCCAGCCAAGGGTTGAGACGAGGGGCCACGGCCCAGAGCCCTGCTGTGGAGCAAGTCAGCCTCCGCTTCTTGCCTTCCCAGCTGCAGAGGATGCAGGCTCTGGAGAGGGAGCAGGACGCCCTGTGGCAGGGGCTGGAGCTGCTGGAGCGCGGCCAGGCCTGCTTTGAGGGCCGTCTGAGGGAGGCACTGCAACAACAGCAGCACCTAGGGGCTCTTGGTGAGGTACGGGGCTGCCGTGTGGTGTGCGGGAGCAGGGGCATGTGGACAGCCTGACACCACCCTGGGAAGGCCAGAGTTAACGGGCAGGGATCACGAACTGGAAGCAGCATTGTAATGACTGGATGCCACCAAGCAGTTAGGTTGGTGTTCATTGTTGGGACCGGAGGGGGCCGGTCTGCATTCCATTCAGAGGAACATGGTTTGGATCACCCCATTGAGATGGGGGAGTGGCCTGGATTATTCCAATGGGTCAGGACTAGACAGGGAGGATCCATAAAGAGTAAGGAAGGAAAGGGGTACTGTGCTATTTGAGGGGGATAGAGGAACTGGATTGGTAGAGATGGGAGTGGAGAGTATCGGATTTTTCCACCTGCCTTGAGGGCTACTGAGATGAGGGGACCCAGATGGAGAAGAGGTATGGCCTGTGGTGACAGAAAGAGTGGCAGATGGACCTCATGTTTTCACCATGTTGTCAGCCTCCAACTCCTCCTTTAGAATTTTCTAACAGATTTACACTCAGAGCCTCATGGCCCCCAGTTAGCCCAGATTCAAAAGGTGAACGTGTGTTTGCAGAATCTGATTCAGAAGGTGAGTTTATTGTTTTTTGTTTAGATTTTTGGGAAGTGAGGGAAGAGAGGGGACTTGGGATCAACACTGGTTTAACAGAAAAAAGCAAATCCCACCCTCCCCCCCCCCCCCAGTTCTCCCCACATCCCTTAAATAAGGCTAGTTCCTGTCCTGCCCAGGACTGGAAGGGAAGGCCAAGGAAGCAGAACTTACGGCAGCAACAGGTAAACTGTAGGGGAGTTGGGGGGGAGGGCGGAAGCGCTGGGCCCGTGGGGGGCGGGCGGGGAGGAGCGCAGATGCCCACACTGTTTCTCTCCTTTCTCCAGGAGTTGTCAAGGCAGCAGAAGGGAGGCATTCAGCCAAAAGGCGAGACCACTCAGCCGGGCTGCCCCAAGATGCAGAGGGGCCCAACCCGTGTGTAAAGCCTCCTCTGGGTTTCCTCATTTGGTGAGGGGGGAGGCTGACTCAGAACCCCCAGTCTCCTCATTCTGCCTCTTGACTTAACAGATAAATGGCTCCAGGTGGTGGGTCAACTGAAGTCGAAACATCTTGGTGTAAAGTTTCTTCTCTGCAACTGAAAACTTCCATTTCATCTTCTCTGTGTCTTATGCCCTCACTCTCCCTTATATGATATGCATAAATGATCTTTCTTTGAAATCCCTCTCTAGAGAAGACATGTTTATTGAAACTGTCCTTCAACTTTAAATACAAAAATAAAATAGGCGCTTCTTCAGAATTTCAAATAAGAACAATTCTATAAATAAACCTCACTCCCAACCTTAGTCTCCTCCCCATACATCTTTCCTTCTACCTGAGCTTAGGAAAGCACGAATAAATAGTGGAATAAAGAGATGCTGTGGAGAGATAGGAACCAACTTTCTCCACAAAGAGGTATTTGGTTTGGTTCCCACCAGGGTTAGAGAAAGTGCACTGTGGGAAAATCCACTGCCCTCTATCCCAATCTCACTAAGAAAGAGAGGGACAAGTGCCTGAAAAAGAAAACCTCCAGCTGAGAGAGGTGGGGTCCCGAGGCCCATGTTACCTTCTCACCAAAGGAGCAGGATTGAAAAGAGCTCTGGAGACCCATCCCTCCTGTGTCACCAGTTGGCCAGGCCTAGCAGGAGCAGCACCCCTCCAGCTGTGCCCCACCAGGGGTTGCCCACCCGCCCTCCCCCCGGCCCTTCCCCGAGTCACCAAAGTGGAGGCAGGGCTGGTTGAGGCGAGGATGGGGCCAGATGAGTGGGCAGGGGCGGCCAGCGGTCCTGCGGAGAAGGGGGAGAGACTGTCAGGGTGTCTGTACCCAAATTAAGCCTACAGCGCCCCCCCGTTAGCCTGCATGGCCTGCGATGGGAACGGGGGTGCCTCACCTGCGGGGCCGGGCCCAGCACCAGGAGCCGGAGGAAGGCGTGGGTCGGGGGCACTGGGCTGGCCTCGCGACCTGTCGAGGTCACAGTCACCGTCACCACGGAGTCTGGCGCGGCTGAGTCCGGGACCTCCAACCATAGGCGTCCCCAGGCGGACTCATTCGGTTCCAGGCGAGCCCTGCCAAGTGGACACACACGCCCGGCTGAAGGCCCGGGCTCCGAAGAGCTGCGAGCCGAGGGTCCGAGGGTCCGAGGGTCCGAGCCAAGCGCCGGCAGGGAGGCGAGGCCAGGCGAGACTCTGAGCGCCCAGCGGAGGCCGCTGTAGACGGGGCTTAAGGCACCAGACTCCCACGCCCGGGAACCGAAAGGTGGGCCAGAACTGAGCAGGAGGGTTCGGGGGCTGTACCCGGAGAGGTTGGAGGTGAGAGGGAAGCTGGGGCTGACAGATGGCCGAAGGTCGAGATCCTGAGGGCCCGAGAAGCTGGCGAGCCGCCGAGCTGCGGAGGAGGAGGGCGGGTCAGGGCAGGAGCCGCTGCAGCTCTCTCGGGGCCCCTTCCCCTGGCGTCTCACCTCCAGAAGCATCCGGACCAAGGTGCAGGCCCCGCCCCTCTCCGTCCGCGCCGACCAGCTCCAGAGAGAAGCGTCCCGCGGTGGACAGAAGCGCGGGCGGGAGCGAGGCCGCGAGGACACCTCGCTGCCGCGGTCCCGTGGGCTCCAGAGGCACCCGGCCCTGCTTGGCACCCTCCGGGACCCCTGGAAGGACGACGTGGGAGAAATGCGGCCGAGGATCTCTGGGGTTGCCTCTGGAGCCCAGCCCTGTCACCTCTACCAGCAGCTGGCTCTGGAGGCCTGGGACAGAGGACCGGAGGGGAGAACGATGGTCCTCAGGAGATTCGGAGACAGGGAGAAAAAAACAAATGGCTTTTGGAATAGGGGTTACCCCTGGGGAGTATGGATGGAGAAAAGGGGCTACCTCTGAGGGATATTATTGGGCAGAGTCAGGAAAGATTCTGGGATGCTGGAAATGTTCTAAATCTTGAACGGAGGGATGGTTACATGGGTGCATTATATGCAATCCATCCAGTGCATACTTCAGTTTAGTGCACTTCATTATATATAAGTTATAACTCAATAAAAATTTAAATATATAATTATATATATAATATATAATGGGGGCACCTGGGTGGCTCAGTTAAGCATCTGCCTTTGGCTCAGGTCATGATCCCAGGGTCCTGGGATCAAGCCTCGCATTGGGCTCCTTGCTCAGCGGGGAGCCTGCTTCTCCCTCTCCCCCTGCCCCTCCCCGCCACTTGTGCTCTCGCTCGTGCTCTCTCTCGAATAAATAAATAAAATCTTTAAAAAAATAATAATGGACAAGTTGGGGAAGGGGGATAGATATACCTGCAACTGGCTAAGTTAGGGGGTAGAGGCCAGGGTGGGGGCCATCCTCCATGGGAATCCGAAAGTAGAAGAGGAAGTCCAGGGACGTCTGAGCTGAGGAGGGCCAAGGCAATCAGAGACCTTCCTGCGATGAATGTGACTGCTAGTGTTCTCCGAGCTCTGCAGCCTTCCCTTCCCTTCCCTTCCCCTCCCTGTCCCCCTTCCCCTCCCCCCCCCCTTCCCTCCCCTTCCCTTCCCTTCCCAGGAATATCTCCCTCCTTACCTTGCACTCTCACCCTGTGCGCGTCCTCAGCTGTGACCCAGATCTCCCAGGTCCCTGTCTGGGGGGGTCATTCATGGTAACTATGCAGAACTGGCCAAAGCGGCGCGTGTGACCTAGAGGCCCCTTGCCTTCCTCCTGGCCCTGGGAGACCCCTGATGGGAGTGGGGGATTCATGGGACGATTCCCGTCCTTTAGGACGTCACCCTTCATTCTCCTCCCTTCTTCCCTCTGCCTCGAGACACCCACGGGGAAGTACCTGCAGGGTTCCTGATCTAGAAGCTGCTGACCTCCCTGTGGATCTGAACTGTGACCCTCTGGAGCAGCACATCCACACTGAACACAAGTGGCCTCCCAGACACCACACAGGAGGTTCCAGGGGAAGGGTAACCTGGAAGGATGGGCAGAAGCACAAAATGGGGGAGAAGATAAGGCAGTGAATGAGGTAGGAACAAAGGCAGGAGAAGGGTGGAGACAGACAGAAGAAAACTAAGTCACATGTGGAGAAGGGAGGCCAGTGATAGAGGGGGGCAGAGGACCAGGGAGGGAGTTACGGTCAACGACAAAGTGGAGGCAAGGGATTGAGGGTGAGGCCATCGCTTCTTGTCCCTCCTTAAAAGATGGCAGGACTTCCTGTGGTAGCCCTGAGGACAGACTACTGGAGGCCGAGGCTGGGGGACAGGGGCAGTACCCACCGGGAAGGAGCAACGCGGAAGGTGGGTAGCCGTGGATCTCAGAGGGAGAGAAACTTCCTTTCCCACCCTTCTGACTGCGGTGGCAACACGGCAGTGTTAAACCATTAACCTATGAGAACGGGAAAGGCCGTGTCATCACCCACACCCTTAGTTCTCAGCTGAAAACATTAGTCCTTCTGGGCGCCCACACTTACTCACCACGTCAGCCATGCTGTCCCCAACAATGGCGGCCACATCCTGAATGTGCTGGTCTTTGGTGAAGATGACCTCTCCTCCTGAGGTCAGGGCCACTGCTTCGTATGGCTCAAAACGCAGAGGGGACAAGACCTCACGCCGAGCTCGGCCCTGAACCCTCGATGGGTCTTCAGTCACTAGGAATGTCACGTGTGCCCAGAAGAGAGGCCAGTTCTTGAGTACTCCCGGTGCTGTCTGCCACTGGGGACGGGGCTCTCCTGTGCCCAGGCGCTCTGCAGAGCTGATGACCAGTGGCAAGTTCCCTGTCTGCCCTCTGACTGCCACTGCACGGTCTCCCAGTGACACAACCCCTAGGCCTTCACTTAGTAGTTGCCACTC
This sequence comes from Phoca vitulina, assembly GCF_004348235.1. NCBI lineage: Eukaryota > Metazoa > Chordata > Mammalia > Carnivora > Phocidae > Phoca > Phoca vitulina. The sequence goes on from NW_022589819.1 coordinate 329,840, forward strand.
CCTTGTAACTGTCACCATATGTCACCCACATGGTGGATTGTTGGCAACTAGATCTCCAGTTCTTCAAGTGGTTTGTTGGTGACGGGTTCAAATATGAATTCCGCACAAATAAGGGATCCAGAAACGTTACACTCATTGTCTGCTTCTCCCACCCCACGCCCAGGCTGGTGCAGCCACCAGAGCATGGGGTGAGGCTCATTAGGAGGCTGTCGCCATAGGGTCCCCCGCATCCCTGGGTGGCTACAGCGGGCCTCCCATCAGCTGTGCTCACTCTGCAGCGCCGCTCCTGAGTCAAGGATTCCACCGGCTGGCGAGCATGGCGTCCTTGGGGGAGGCGTCCGTGAAAAAGCTGTCTGAGAGTGGAGGGGTGTGCAGCAGAACTGGCTGGCAGAGAGGGGGAGTGCTGGTATTAAAAATGGCAGCGGCGGGGGAATGGGTAGAACCAGGGAGGACAGAACTGAAGGGAATAGAACCCTGGAACCCTGGAGGGAAGCTAGGGGACTAAGCTCTGAGAGTGGGGTGGGAGGTGGAGGTCCCAGGAAGACTCTAGTTCCCCTTGGTGGTGGGACCTGGAAAGGGGAGGGAGAAGAAGGGGGAGGGCAGACCTCCAGGGCTGACAGGCACATCTCAGGCTCATCTCTACCCCCAAGGCATGGATCTCATTGAGTTGTTGCCAGAAGCTGTCAGGGTCACTGGTTGTAAAGACAGGGCCAAACCCTGGGGAGGCAGAAGGGAGGTTAAGGTGAGTGAGGAGAGGGATCCCCTATCCCTACCCAGGACCACCTCCCCAGTCAAGAGGCCTGCTGTGCTCCAGGGGCAAACAAGTATGGAAATAATATTCCCTTATATTTATATGTGCAGGGCAGGGCAAGGGCTAGTTACCTTGCGGGGAAGTGGACCTCATTTCCTTAACAGAATGGCAGCATCTCCTGTGGTCCTGAGCGGGCCTTTCCTGGGTATGTGTGTAAGTATGAAAAAGACCTGGGCCTCAGTTTCCTCACCAGAAAAGTTAGAAAAATAACAGTACTTACCTTGGAGTGTCATTAGGATTAAATGAGCTGATTTTGTAAACCTTAGAATAGTGCTTTGACCCATAATAAGTGCTAAATTCTTAATTATTCAAAACTTCATCAAATGTGTGTTAAGGCCCTATTAAATGCCAGCTACTGTGAGATTCATGCAGGTAAATCAGACTCAACTCCTGCCCATAGGGAGTTCTCAGTCCTATGGGTATTTGATGGTCATTTCAACCCTAGGAGATAGGCAGGATAAGACAAGTACTGACCCATTCTATGGATGATGAAATTGAGGCAAAAAAGGCTAAATGATCAGCCTAAGGATGCACAGTGACTGGTCGACCCAGGTCAGATGGTCTGACCTCCAGTTCAGTGGAGGAAGGAAGTACACTATAACCAGCTGTCTCAGAGGCTTCACGGGGGCCTGCACCCACCAACCCCCGTCCTCATCCCAACATCCATCTACAGGAAATGGAGAGAATTGAGAATGGCTGATTAGCCTGGAAGCCTAAGCACAGATCATGATTAACCTCATATGGAAAGTGCTACCATTTTGGAAATAGAAGTGGCCGACTGTTTCCTATATGCACACGGGTACACATAAAGACTCAACCACGGGAAGTGTTACCATTTTGTTAAGGAAGTGGAGCCACGAGGCCCACTTCCCCACCAGTGGCATTTACCCCTTGCCCTGGACTTTCCTTCCTTCCACTATCCTCCCAGACCACAGTTACCTGGATCTTGGAAAGGCACCAGGACGTAGTGGACAGGCTCCATGGGGCGGCCCCGTCGCTGTTCCACAATGTGGCGAGCCTGGATTTTGGCAGCATTGATCTCCTCACCCATACTGCCCGTGGTGTCCAGGACAAAGCTCAGGCTGGAGGCCGGGCTGATGTCCAGCAGCCTGGGGGGCAGGCCGAAGATACGGGGAAGAGTCTGCACATTTGTCCCCAGCCCCTGTTTACTCAGCTCCCCCAGGAGCACATGCCCATTAAGGAGCGCATCTCGCAGAGGCCACTCACCCAGAGAAACCCCTGTCTCCCAGGTGGTTTCTCAGGAGACTGAAGGCTGGGTGGAGGCCAGAAGGGCCAGTTTTGCTGCCTGGAGGTGCAGCATGTGGTGGGGAGAGAAGCCCGGGGCTGTGCTCTCTTTGTTGATGCCGCCCCGTGGTGGCTGGGAGCTGCTCCGGTCAAAACGGCCCCCATGGCTACATTTCCCTGGGTTGGGGGAAGAGACCTGGGCAAGCCACTGCCTCCTAAGAGAACTAGGCCCTCTTTGACCTGGCCTGACCTCTCAGTCTTCAGCAAAGGACCAGCAGGAAAGATGATGGTTTGTGGAGGGCAAACTGGAGTGAATTCTGAGGGGTCAGTGATCACAGTACACGGTGCATCCCCTAATCCCCCCCCGTCAACCCCCAAAAGCTGCCGTTGGGTAATGGAGAAGTCTCAACAGCTGAGTAAGAAGCTCTCCACCCTCAGCAACAATCATGGCCTCCTCAGTGGGCCTCCATCCACCCACCCCATTCCCAACGTCCTCGCCTTCTTCCAGGAAGTGATGCCATAGGAAATGGGACAAGGGCCTACAGTTCTGAAATCCCTAAGGAGAGGGCCAGGGGAAAGGAAGGGCCTTTCTCCCCTTACTTCTGGCTGGTACCTGGAGGTTTGGAGGGATGAGTTCCAAAGTAGCCAGACGTGAGGAGTGTAAAGCCCAGCAAATTCCCGGGGCAGCTCAACTCTCACAATCAGAGCAGGCAGGATCGCCTACTGGGAGAGAGGACAGGGGTCTAGAGCCCAAGATTCTGCCACCACTGACCTTTATCCCTGTCCATCCAAACTTTGGCTTTCTCCCCAGCTGGCCAAAGCCCATATGTACTCTTCTAGGCTCTCTGAACAAAAACCTGGACATCGTCTGGTGATGAGACAGTATTTGAGACGGGGACTGTGCTAGGAAACCCAGAAGCGTGGGGAGCAGTACTGCAGGGATAGAGCCCTCTGTGAGCTGTGGACATGAAGCCAACTTGTAGTGGGCAGGAGGCAGCTTCCGGTCATAGTGCAGGTGGAAGGAAGAGGGGACTGTGAGGGAGAGCCCTGAATGCTTCATGCCATGTTGGGGGAGGAAGCCACATGAAAGAGAACTCAGTGGAGGTCTGCAGACCTTGGTCCTGGCTCTGTCCTCCCCCTGTGACCTTGGGGAAACTACCTAAGTGACCTGGCCTTTGGCTGGGCTGGGGGACCTCACAGATCATTCCAGAGAAGAAGCAACGTCACATCCTATGCGGCCTGAGGATGTGACACAGTGGCTGGGTAGGCTGACAGGATGCGGCTCTATGGGATTCCCCCAGCTCCAGGGTCATGGCCGTACCTCGTGCCAGGCTCCCGAGCTCCTGCCTCGGCCAGAGGAGCTGAGGGTGTGGCTGCTGCCGCCCCAGGTCCACCCAGTTGCTGTGACTGTCGAAATCCTGGCTGGGAGGGGGCAGAAGGGGACTGTCGCCACAATCTCCAGCCTTTACTCCCACTCCTTTGGGTTCCCCATCTGGAAAACCTCCTCTCACCCCAAGTGCGCTCCACGGGCTCTGCCCATTGCCCAGGAAGGGGCTTTCCCCAAGTGGGAGTCTCCCAGGGTTTCCTCCCATCTCACTCAGAGCCCAAAGGCCCACCTCAGACCTCCCGCCTCCCTCTTCTCTCCAGCCACAAGGCCTCCTGCTCTTCCCACCGGACCTAGGGACCTGGGGACCAGCCTCAGGGCTTTGGCAAGCAGCCCCCATCCCTTCTTGAGCAGGGGGAGGTGTGATCAAGGAGGCACCGTGAGGAAGCTTCTATCTGGGCGATGGGAAGACCCTGAGTGAAGCCCTCCCCCGCCCATGACCGTTTCAGGCTGTTCTCACCTGCAAAGCATGAAGCGCAGCGCCGAGGCGCTGGCGGGCCAGGGTGTGCTCCAGGGCTCTGGCCGCCCCCATGGCCGCCCGGAGAGCCCCCGCCGGGAGCATGCGCCCCTGGCCCAGCCGCTCGGCATCAAAGTGCAGGTCAGGGTCGTTTCCAGATGTTGGCAGGAAGTCCTGGGCTGCGTTGGCCCGAGACACCTCACCTAAGGCTGCTCGGAACTGCCGAGAAGGAAACCCAGGTCCCAAGTAGGCAGCAAAGGGGCGCCTGGGCGGCTCAGTTGTTAAGCGTCTGCCTTCAGCTCGGGTCATGATCCCAGGGTCCTGGGATCGAGCCCCGCATCGGGCTCCCTGCTCTGCGGGAAGCCTGCTTCTCCCTCTCCCACTCCCCCGGCTTGTGTTCCCTCTCTCGCTGTGTCTCTCTCTGTCAAATAAATAAATAAAATCTTTAAAAAAAAAAAAAAAGAAGTAGGCAGCAAAGAGGTCGTTGGTGAGGAGGGTGTGGCCCTGGAGAGAGTGGGTTCGGGGACAGGGCCCCTGGGATTGGACTACTGCCCACATTTCCTCAGCAGCTGTCACTCGGGTCAGGTGTGCAAGGAATTGAGAGTGCTGGGCCCTATGAGGGAGCTGGGCCCTACGAAGGCGGGGCAATTCTGGACCTTTCTAAGGAGTGGGGGCTCTTGATTTCAGGACCAGGACTCTTGGGTATTGTCAGGCGATAGACGTGGGGAGGTGCGGAAGAGAGGATGTCCCTTCTCTTGGCAAGCAGGGCCCTCAGGGAGTAGAAGTCCCAGGGAATTGGGGAATCCAGCTGGGATGTGACAGGGCCTGGGAACGCTCACCAGGAAGTCCTCAAGACGAAGTGGGGGGCTGCCCTGAGGGCGGCTGCTCCGGGAAAAGCTGCAGGGTAACATTGAGGGCCGCCTCCTCCATCAGGTGCTGGTGGGTGACGGAGCCCGGGGCGGCCAGGAGGCTCCAGATGTTGGGGAAGAAGGAAGCTGCGGGAGGCAGCGGCAGCCGAGGGACTCAGGTGGGAGAGGGGCATGTCTGTGGGGAGCATGGCTGGGACATGGACCTGGGGGACAGAAGGCACTCAAGAGCAGGAAGCAGCTGCGAGTCCTGGGCAGGCCCAACTGTTTGTCTCCCTGGGCACCTGCTTTTATCTCAGGCACCCGACGGGTCCCCAGCTGGTTTCCCCACCCTCTCTCCTCAGTCGCCCAGATTACCTGAGGGCCTTATCAGGCTAATAGGGCCCGGCACCTGCAGGAGAGGGGCTGAGGCTCCTCCCCTAGGACCCCCCTCCCCGCCACCAGGCTGTCACCCCTCCCACACCCCCACGCACACAAAGTCTTGAGTCCCCTCTCTAGGCCTGTCCCCTACCTGGTTGCTGGGTCTCCGGCAGGGCCGCTGGGGCATGGTGTCACAGGGCACTTAAGTCAGTTATACTTAACCTAAGCGGGACCCAGCGGAGGGGGAGGGAGGCCTGGGCGGGGGCGGCAGGCGGGGCAGCCCCCGGCCCCTCTACTCATGCCCACCCAAGGCCACAGGCAGCAGCCGGCACCAGGGCGGGCCTCCCTCAGCTGCAGGGCACAGGTGAGTGGAGAAGAGCTGGCAGGAGGAAGGGAGTGAGCAATGTGACTCAGGCCTGGCTCAGTGCCAGGGACAGACCCAGACAGACGCACCTCTCTGCCCACCCAGTGCCTCTGGCCTGGCCGGCAGCCCTCGCACTGCTCGTGCCCGCTGTGTCCGAGGGCGCAGGCACCCAGGCCCTCAGTGCTCCCCTCCCGGCCCCAGCACGCACACACAACAGCTGGTTTTGTGGCAAAATATTTTATTGCTGCCACCCCCATGGTGGACACTGGGGGTTATGAGGACTGGAGTCGGGTGTTATCACAGCATCTTCTGGAACAGCGCGATGGCCTCATCCACCTTCCTGAGCTCTGCTTCTGTCTGTTGGAGCTGGGGGCGGAGCAAGGGAGAGGGGGCAGTGGGTGGTGAGGACGCAGGCCCAAGAGAGGAGACAAATGCCAGGAGCGGGGGCACAGCCCATGCCCACGATGGCAGAGGGGTCCGAGTTGGAAAGATGGCTGAGGACCACAGGCAGGGAGTACTCTGGGTACTGTGTGAGCCTGGCCGGCCTGCTCCCCCCTAATTCTCACCGGCCTCCCCAGCAGCACCTGCCTTCTCTTCCAGCATCCCTGAGCTCCCAGGTCTTGCCTTCTGCTGGAGTGGTCAGTCCCCAAAAAACAAAGGGGCCTCAGAGCCAGCAGCCCTGCCCCCGGGTGGATGGTGGGGCACAGGGGTTCGGGACAGAGGCTCCTAGGCAGGCACTGGGCCCTCATTTGTAAAATGGCAGTGGTAATACCCCGGGCCCTGCGCGGGCTTCCGGGAGAACTCTGCTCATTTCTGTCTGCGTCCATGCGGTTCACCCCACTGCTCCTCCCTGGAGAGATCCCAGGTGAGCCCGCTGGGCTTCCTGAATGTAGGTGGTCCCCAGACCAGCTCCAGGCATGTGGGATGCCAAGTTCCGGGCAACGGGGCAGGCACGAGGGCTCTGGCTGGGAGGCAGGATACCTGGTTCTAGGTCTGCCTCCGTCCTCACCTTGCTTGTGTGACCCTGGGCTATGCCCCTGCTCCCGGCTGTTCCTCGTGTAAGGGGACGGATTACACAGACCCCACCTGTTCATGGGGCCCAGGCTACCTGCTGCCCCGTGACTGCCCAGGGCGGGGCAGCACGCAGCTGGGGGGACGGGGTCCGATGATGGAGGGAGCGCATGGGAGGGAAGCGGAGAAGGAGCGCCCGCCCACCCCACACACCTTGGCTCTGTCCGCCTCCTGGACGTCGAGGGGCACCTTGCTAGGGTAGCCCGCGGCGGCGCGGCGCTCCCGCAGACGCTGGGCCTGGCGCTGTGCCTCGCTGCGCTTGGCCTGCAGCTTGCCCAGCTCCCGCGCCGGGTCCACCAGCCCCTGCAGCTGCAGGTGGACGGAGCAGCGGTCAGAGGCCAGGGCCACGGCACAGCCCTGCGGCACAGGGGCCCCCAGGGCCAGGACGGCCACCACACCCGCACCGGCCAGCGCCTGCACGTAGCCCGACACCGCCGACCCCACAGCGCCTGTGGCCTCGTCGGCCACCTCCAGGAAACCTGCGGGGCAAGGAGGGAGGAGAGATGTGGCCCCGAGGAGACGCGACACGAGGCACCGCACCGGACGACGGTCCCAGAGTGGACGGAGGAGACAGAGGGACGGGTGGGGGTGGGGGCCTGAGGCTCACAGTCAGGCCGGATCCGGGTGAGGTTGTAGTCCGCCCGCAGGGAACGCACAGCTCGCGTGATGCTTAGGGCCAGGTCCATGGCAGCTTCGGCCTCAGGGTCCTTCCAGGAGCACTGCGGGGGCAGGAGGGGGTGAGGGCGGCTGGGGGGCAGGCCAGAGCCCCCCCTCCAGCCATACCCCGTACCTCTGAGGGCTCCGGATAGGGGGTAACACAGAGGCTAGGGGGAGCTTGCAGTGTCCGCCGGGGCAGCCTCTGGAACAGCTCCTCGGTCACGAAGGGCATGAAGGGTGACAGCAGCCGCAGGCCAACGTCCAGGCAGGTGTAGAGGGTCTGGCGAGCACACTCGGCCACCACTTGGTCCACCCCATTCAGCACGGGCTTCAGGCACTCCTAGGGGACCGGGAAGCACAGGGCTCGGGTGGAAAAGGTCTAGCCTCCAGGCCTCCCTGTGCCTGGAGGACCGGGAAGGTGACAGGTTGGCCCAGGTCCCATGGCCAGCCACCGGCAAAGTGAGGCCCAGGGCTCTGCCGCCCCCCCCCCCCCCGCCACACACACACTCCGCTTCTCACCAGGTAGACATCACAGAGCTCATAGAGCCAGAAGCTGTACTGGGCAGTGGTGACAGCTGGGAAATCGTAGGCCTGGAAGCCTTGGTTGCTAAGCCTCACGGCCTCAGTCAGCCGGCTGCGGATCCAGCGGTCCACCAGGCTCTCGTGGCCTCCAGGCTTGGGAAGAAGGAGCGTATCAGCTAGGAGGTCCCATATGCCCAGGGGGAGGGAGGCAGAGGCCTCGGGGGGCAGGAACCACGGGCAGGCCTGCATTCCAGGAGCCTGATAGGTCCGAAGCCACCATCATGTGCTCAGTTTGCAGAGGAAAACGGAGAGGCCCTCCCCAATGCCCCCGGCTTTCACTGTAACCGTCTGTCCTGTGTCCATCCGTCCCCTCAGTTACATGAAGGCTCCTCCAGGGCAGGAGCTGGGCCACCTGACCCCGTGGCTGGGATCCTGACAGCACGGGCCACGCCTGATGCCTGGTGGCCGGCGTGCAGCCTCTGTGTGGTGCTGCCCACCGCGCTGCCTAGCGGGTTCTCACCTCAGAGGTCGGTGAGGGCACAAAACCCTTCCCAAGGCCCCGGAGGGCAAACTTGGTGGCGTTCCAGAGCTTGTTGCAGAAGTGGCGGTAGCCCAATATCCGGTTCACGTCCAGGTTGATGTCACGACCTGGGCGGGAGCGAAGGGTGAATCCTTACCATTCTCCCTCCCGACTCGTGCCCACCGTGGGGAAGGGGAAGGGACTTGGCCGAGAGGTTTTAGAGGCCATACCCTGGGACGTGTAGGCACAGAGTCCGAACCGGAGGGCGTCGGTGCCACACTCGGGAATCCCCGCCGGGAAGTCTGCCTTCTGTGGGGAGGAGTCAATGGGGGGGGCACCTTGAGGCGGCCGCACCTCCCTGGCCCACACTCTAGCCCCAGAGCCCGCCCTCGGTACCTGCCCTTCTTTAGCCTTCTCCACCTCACTGGGATCCAGGTTGCTGCTCAGTAACTGGTCATGGAGGCCCTGAGGGTGAGGTGGGAGTGGTCAGGGGGCCGTGGCCACAGCCCACGGCCCTTCCCAGCCTGGCCCAGAGCACAGCCCCACCTGCAGGGAGACTCCGTGGATGACGTCCAGGGGGTCGATGACATTGCCTAGAGACTTGCTCATCTTTCGGCCATGGGCATCTCGCACGATGGCGTGGAGGTAGACCTGGCAGGGAAGGCCCACGACCATGTGTCTCCTCACCCAGACCCCAGTGCCTGCCCTGGGCCCTGCACCGAGTTGGCCCCATACTGAACCTCCGACCCCTCGGTGTCCCTGCCAGTCCACTCAGCACCTTCATGGGAATTAGAGGTACTGCCTCCTCCGGGAAGCCAGGGCACAGAATCACTGCGTGCAGCCCCGGCCGGCTTTCAGTCCCCACGAGCCCTCCCTGGCCGGGCTGTGCCCTGTGTCCCCATGCATGCTGAGCCCAAGCTGTGGCACGGGAAGGGGGTGAGATAGGGACTGTGGGACGGGTCTCGGCAGTCTTCACACCTCTCTGAAGGGCAGCTTGCCAGTGAGCTTCAGGCCAAGCATGACCATCCTAGCCACCCAGAAGAAGAGGATGTCATGGCCCGTCTCCAGCAGCGTCCCCGGGTAGAACACACTCAGATCTTCTGACTGGGGGCAGAGCAGGGCATGAGGGGGGGCCAAGCACCCACCTCCCAGATCCCCACCCCACCCTGAGCCGGTCCCTCAGGAACATACCTGGCTGGGCCAGCCGAAGATGGAGAAGGGGAAGAGGCCAGAAGAAAACCAGGTGTCCAGTACATCCTCATCTGAGGGAGGCCAAGGTCAGACATCAGAGGAGGGAGAGACGAGGATCAAAGCCCCGGCTCTGCCCTCCACCCCCCAGACCCTGCCTTGCCTTGCTGGAGACTGATCTTGTCAGGGGACACTCCAAATTCCTTGGCTGCCTTCTCCCGGGCCTCGGCCTCGCTGCGCCCGCTCACCCAGTACCGCCCATCCGGGTCCTGCAGGCAGAGTGAGTGCCCAGGGGGCGCCTCGGCCTTGCTCCGCCCCCTCCCGCCAGCGAGGACCCAAGGAAACCACAGCTCCTGGAGATGGGCCAGCGTCCAGCTCCGGCCCAGGTCTCACCTGCCCCGGGGGCACCGCGGGGTCACTGACTGTGACGAAGTAGGCTGGGATGCGGTGGCCCCACCACAGCTGCCGGGAGATGCACCAGTCCCTGCGAGGGGGGCGGGGGGGAATCAGGCAGGGGAGGGAGGTGCCCTGGCCTGTGCCCTGCCTGGCCTCTCAGCCAATGCCCCTCCCCACACCGAGGGGCCGACGCACCGGATGTTGTCCATCCAGGCATGCCACGTCCGCTGATGGGCCTCAGGGAGGATGCGGAGGTCACCCCGTGTCACAGCGGCGCTGGCGGCCTGGGCCATCTCCCCACAGCGCACGTACCACTGCGGCCGCAGCAGAGGCTCCACCACATCCTTGGACCGGCTGTGGGGACACACGGGTGGGGTGATCAAGGGGTGGAGCGCCGCAAGGAGCCCCTTCCCCACCCCGGCCTCCAGCCTCACTTGCAAAGCGGAACCACCATGGGGTTGTCCTCGACGCCCCGGAACAGTCCCCGCTCCTTCAGTGCCTCCAGCACCGCCTTCCTGGCCTCGAACCTGGGTAGGCCCTGGGTGGGAGACGGGCCCCATCACGGCCGTGCTTAGGTAGCCCACCGTGTCTTGACCCGGCCCCCGCACCCCCAGCAGTCTCACCAGGAAAGGTGGGGGCACGTTGATGAGGGCCCCTCGGGAGTCCATGATGCTGATGGCCTCCAATCCGTGCCGCTGCCCAACCTCATAGTCGTTCTGGTCGTGTGCGGGGGTGATCTTCACCGCACCTGGGGTGTACGTGGGGGGGCCCGGGCACGAGGGACTCGGTGGAGTCTCTTTCTACCACCCCCTTTTGCTGAAAGATGTGGCTCCCAGACCACCACCCTTCTCTAGGACAGTCCCTGAAACCCAGCCCAGGTCCTGCTGCTTCAGGAAAAGCTTGTTTCTTTTTCTTGGAGAGGGAAGATGAATGACTGGAGTGCGCCTCATGGCCTCCTCTCTCCGGAGGACAGGCCCTGCTCACCTGTGCCAAACTCCATGTCCACAAAATCATCAAAGACAATGGGGAGGCTCTGAGACAAGAATGGATGGATCACGCTCTTCCCCTTCAGGTGCTGGGGACAGAGGGTGACGTCAAAAGTTCAAGAAGGCCTGGACCCAACTCCCTCCTATCCAGGACCCTGATTGTCCCAACACCCAAATTCCATCTTCAGGGCCAGAAAGGAGCTGAAGATGAGTTTCTTTTTTTTAAAAGATTTTATTTATTTATTTGACAGAGAGAGACAGCGAGGGAGAGAACACAAGCAGGGGGAGTGGGAGAGGGAGGAGCAGGCTTCCCGCCGAGCAGGGAGCCCGACATGAGACTCGATCCCAGGACCCTGGGATCATGACCCGAGCCGAAGGCAGACGCTTAACGACTGAGCCACCCAGGCGCCCCTGAAGATGAGTCTCTAAGCCAATTTTCTCCTTAGCCAAGGGGCTCCATGCCCATCCCACCCTCATTCACAGTGTGGGAGCCCCTTCCAGCCAGCACTCCCCCCGAGCTGTGGGCAGCACCCCGGCCACACCTGGTATCTAGGATCTTTGGGGTGCACAGCTACGGCCACGTCTCCCAGCATTGTTTCGATCCGAGTTGTTGCCACCACCACCTCCTCGTCACTGTCTGGGGTGACATGCGGCCTTGTGGGTCTCAGCTCTGGCCCCTTCTCCACCCAGCCCAGGACCCTGGTGCCCCCGGCTCCTACCTGAGCCTTGGACCTTGTAGGCGAAGGAGACAAGGACCCCAAATTCCACCTTCTCCTTGTAGCCAGGCACGGAGAGCAGAGTGCGACCTGTCAGCTCCTTCTTATCCACCTGTGACATGGGTATTAAGAGAAGTGGCCTAGAAGCCAGGGCTGGGGGCGGAGACGGAGAGAGCCTGGGCTGGGGGTGGGGGCACACCTCGATGTCGGAGATGGCAGAGTTGAGGCTGCAGGACCAGTTGACGAGGCGGGTACTGCGGTAGATGACTCCTTCCTCGTGGAGCCGGACAAAGGCCTCTGTCACAGCTGCGGAGAGTTTCTGGGGAGCAGGGGGAGGCAGAGCTGGGCCCAGCTGCCCAGGGGCCCAGGCAGCAGGATCCCGTGAGACCTGGGCTGTCCGGAGTCCCACCATCCAGCTCACAGACCCCTTTGAGGGCTGGAGGGGAGAAGTACTTTTCTTGAAGAGGAGAGAGGGCTATGGGGACACAGGAAGCCACTCAGCTAGGGACAGGTGCTAGTGAAGAGAATCCTGGGAGTTCAGGCTCCACGGGGAGGCCCTATCATGTGCCACCTGGAAGAATGTGAGCTCCCCGGGAACCAAGGGCCATGAGAAGGGGCAAGAAGTGATATTTGTAGCTGAGCCCTTAGTGGTTTCCTATGGGTGGTGGGCTCCACTCCTAGGGGAGGGCCACAGTGTGTGTGCTCTTCCGTGGATCACTCGCTCTGGGGAGCTTCCCACTCCTGCCCCAGGCCTGAGACCCCTCCTACTCACAGGGTCCATGGTGAAACAGGCTCGATTCCAGTCCAAGGAGCTGCCAAGCTTCTTCAGCTGGTGGTAAATCCGGTCACCTTTCCTGGAAGTGGACAGACAGGCCCGGAGGCACTCAGGCCTGGGCTGGAGGGAGGCATGAGGTGGCTGACGGGACGGGACGGGATGGAGAATCACTCGTCCCTCTGAAACTGACCTGGGCCCCAGAGCCAACTGAACCTCAGCCTCTGTGAGGGTCTGGCCCTGCAGCCAGGGCCGGAGGCTATAGAGGTCTTATCTGGACAGGGGACGGGGTGCTGCACACTCACTCCTCCTTCCACTTCCAGACCTCCTGCAGGAAGGCCTCTCGGCCCAGCTGGTGCCGGCTCAGGCCCTGCTCGCGCCAGAGCTTCTTCTCCACCACCACTTGGGTGGCAATGCCCGCGTGGTCACAGCCAGGGTTCCACAGGGTGGTCTCCCCGCGCATGCGGTGCCTGTGGGAAGAGCCAAGAGGACCCGAGGTGAGTGGGCCAGTGGACCTGGCACCAAAGGAAGAGGGGCTCCTGAGCAGGGAGTTAATGGACTCAGGAAAGAAAGGGGAGGTGGGGAGGGATCCTCCCAATTCTAAAATTAGTCAGGGAGAGACGTGCAAGGACAGCCAAGGCAATTTGACAAAAGAACAAAGAGGCCTGTGCCCAATCAGAAAGCCAGACGTAGGAGAGGGTTACGATTATTCGAACAGTGAGTTACTACGGAGAAACAGAGTTACAGATTAAGGGAACAAAACAGTGTCTGGAAACAGATCTGAGCAAATTTAGTATTCGTCGAAAGTAACATTTCCTATCAGTAGGGAAATGACGATCAACTGAATAAATCTGTTCGGGACGACTAGTGATTAGTGCCCTACTTCCCAATATTCATAAAGGTAAATCCTGGTCCGATTCGTGAACTCAACACTATCAGAAAAGCATTAGGAAAAAATGACATACTTTTCAAAACGAAAAAAAAAAAAAGAAAAAAACAACACAGATGAAAATGTTTCTAACTTTGAGGTAGGAGAGGCCTTCTTTAACAAGACACAAAGTTAAAGAACTACTGGCAAACCAGGGCGCCTGAGGGACGCCTGGGTGGCTCAGTCGTTAAGCGCCTGCCTTTGGCTCAGGTCATGATCCCAGGGTCCTGGGATCGAGCCCCGCATCGGGCTTCCTGCTCTGCGGGAAGCCTGCTTCTCCCTCTCCCACTCCCCCTGCTTGTGTTCCCTCCCTCGCTGTGTCTCTCTGTCAAATAAATAAAATCTTAAAAAAAAACCAAAAAAAAAACCATGGCGCCTGGGTGGCTCAGTCGGTTAAGCGTCTGCCTTTGGCTCAGGTCATGATCTCAGGGTCCTGGGATCAAGCCCCGCATCGGGCTCCCTGCTCAGCGGGGAGCCTGCTTCTCCCACTCTCCCTGCCCCTCTCCCACCTTGTACCCCCCACCTTCTCTCAAATACATAGATAAATAAAAGGCTGCTACCTTGAGTTTTCTTTTTTTTTTTT
>NW_022589819.1:343765-364049 GCF_004348235.1 Phoca vitulina
GTAAGCACTTGAGGACTACTGATGAGCGGCTCTGACTTCACTAGGAGATCTTCTATTTCTTTGATCCTTTGGTCTTGGCTTTAGATTGGGATTTTTTGAAAAAGAACCTGATTGATCTATGTGAGGCTGCTTTAGTGAAGCAGCTAAATCAGTTGACAGACACAGCAAGAAGAAGAATTAACATATGATTGAAGCCACACAGCAGCTCTTCACCAGGCACTGAATCACAGCATTTAACCGTCTGAAATATGGACTTTGAATCAACCTCACATCCCTCAGATGTAAAATTTAAAAAAATAAAATTTCACCACAGACAGTTGGCAGCATTACTTAAATATTTTGACTGAGCTCCTTTTTTTCAATTTGTTATAGAATAACTTTTGGAAACAAACTACACAAACTACACGATTATAAATATCATATAATTGGTAGGGTCTTGAAAACAGCTCCAAAGATTCCATTGATGGCTTTTGCTGTAAATTTCAGGAAAACAAATTTGGAGCTTTCTTTTTTTTTTTTTTTTTTTTTTAAGATTTTTTAATTTATTTATTTGAGAGAGAGAATGAGATAGAGAGAACGAGCATGAGGGGGGGAGGGTCAGAGGGAGAAGCAGACTCCCCGCTGAGCAGGGAGCCTGACGCAGGACTCGATCCCAGGACTCCAGGATCATGACCTGAGCAGAAGGCAGTCACCCAACCAACTGAGCCACCCAGGCGCCCTACCTTGACTTTTCTAAATGTTCATTCTTTTCTGTTAATAACTTGACCATTGTGTGTTACATGTATTTAACACAACTCTGTTTTTGCAGCTTTCAATTCCTTGCAAAATTCTCAATCTGATGTTGTATCCCCAGTGCCCAGAGCGGAGCTGGCATAGTGACGTCCAGTAAGTATTTTTCGACCAAGTTAATTTAGGAAGTAGGACTCTAGAAAAACTTCTCAAAACTTAAAATATAATAAACTCTTGCTTCCAAAAATAAAAAGTTGTTTTAAAATACATTTTTAGGGGCGCCTGTGTGGCTCAGTTGGTTAAGCGTCCGACTCTTGATTTCAGCTCAGGTCACAATCTCTGGGTCCTGGGATGGAGCCCCGCCTCGGGCTCTGCGCTCAGCGGGGAGTCTGCATGTCTCTCTCACTCTCTCCCCCTGCCCCTTTCCCTGCTCGTGCTCTCTCTCTAAAATAAATAAAAGTTCTTTTTTAAAGGGACTTGTCACGTGGAATACTAGGTTATATATTTGTGAACACTGTTCATGTGTCGGGGGCAGAAGCAAATGCTAGAACAGGTGAAAACATTCACAATACACGTAACAAACCAAAACATCAGTATCCAGAATATTAAAGAATCTTCCAACAAACCAACTAAAGAAAAAAAACAGAATCAACAGGAAAACGGATGAAAGATAGGTACAGATGATTTATATAGAAGGAAACCTGACTGGCCGAGAAACACGAACAGGCACGACCTCGGAATCAGGAGTAACAGAGGTACCATGTTTTTGCCCATCAGACTGACAGACACACACCGGTAACGTCCAGGGTCGGAAAGGGCGTGGGGAAATGAATGCCCTCACAGGCAGTTCACGGAGGTGTAAGGCCCTGACGCCGTTTTGGAGGCAACTTAATATAAGCATGCCCCTCCAATGGACCGGTTTCACTTCCCGGTAGTACACCAGAGAAATCCTTCCACTCACACTTGAGAAAGCATATACAGGAATGTGCGTTCCAGCCAGGTGTTCGAGAGAGAAAAATCAGGCAACAACCATTATTAAGGAAGTGACTCCATTATGGTATAGCCACATTATGCTACGGCACAATGAAAGAAAATGAAGTCAGTCTGTGTACAAGAACAAGGAAAGATCTCCCAAATAAACTGCTAAGTATAAGAAAAAAAGCTGTGGAGTAACATGTTTGGTGTGAGTCTCTTATGTTAAAGAATAGAAAAGAGAAAAACCCACCCAAAAAGAAAATTATAAATTTCTATGGATACACGCATTTGTAAGTAAACAGATAAAAAATCTGGAATGATACACATAAAAGTGGTAATAATGGCTAAACTTTGCGAGGGAATAGGTCTACAAAGACGTAGTCAAAGAGACTTAAAGCTTTAAATTTCTTACAAAAACATATTTACATATTTCTTGTTTAACTCAAAATAAAGTTATTTTTAGTAGAAAGACAGGGAGAGGAGAGTCTGCAAGCGAGGGGTGCTGGTTGCCTAAGGGAGGGCGCTCCTGATGGGATATGGGACTGATGGGGAGAGAAGCGGATCACCACCAGGGGGCACAGCTGAGGGCCCATATGGAAGAAGACAGGACAGAGGACTGTTCAGGAAGAGAAGGGAGGACTAGAGAGAGGAGGCAGAGAAGGCAGAGGGAACCGGTGGAAGGAGAGGACAGGAGCTTACCATCGGGTCAGCGAGTCCTGGATGGCATTGGTGAGTGCGTGGCCCAGGTGCAGGGAGCCTGTCACATTGGGGGGTGGGATGCACATCATGAAGATTCCCCGGGGATTTGGTGCGGACACACTGGAACGCTGATGGGGGAGGAAGGATGGGCACATGCTAAGGCCTCCCATCACCTCTCCCGGCCCCCTCCCAGGCAATGGGTCCCTCGGCCCTGCTGTCGCCCTCCCACATGTCCTCCAGGCCTGGGCAGCAGAGCCCACTCACTCCATACTCTGGCTTGAAGAAGCCCTGCTGCTCCCACCAAGGGTACCAGGCAGCTTCCACATACTGAGGGCTGTAGGAGTCGGGCATGGTGCCACTGACATCTGGGGGAGAGATGGGGAGGGTCAGTGCCTGAGGCTGGGAGCAGCTGGGACAATGGGCCAGCAGAGGCGCCGGGCCTCTGTGGCTCATATCATAGGACAGACAGGCATTGGGAAATCTGGGGGGCTGTGCAAATCCTCCAAAGCCAAGTGGTGGGAGCAAGGGCAGAGCAGGAAGGGGTAACACCAAGGAAAGCAGCAGCTGAGGAGGGTGGAAATGAAGGGTGGGGGTCCTTTCCCCCTTCTCGTACCTTTCTTTTCCCCAGCTGGGGTTGGGAGGTCGTAGGTAATGACCCCAGGATCCCGTTTCCCCCTCTTCTCTGGTTTTGGTTTCTTCTGCTTGGGAGGGAAAAGTTGTAGGCAGAGAGATCATCCACCCACCATGGTGCCAACCTTCCAGTTCGACCCTTAGCTTCTCACCTCTGCTGGGGGTGGTTGCTGCTGCTGGGTCTTTTGCTTCTGTTGGAATTTCTCTAGCTTCTCCCGTTTCTTTGCCTCTTTCTTGAGTTGAGTAGCCGTCTTTGGGGGTTCAGGGACCTCAGGGCCTAGAGAGAGGCACAGAAATGCCAACTTAGCCCACTGGGGACCCTCTCTGTTAACCATGCCATGATGCTTCAGATGGGCCATTCCAGCCGCCCCAGGGCTCCCCGTGCTGGTTTCCCACCTCACCCTCCCTCAGGCCCCTTCCCGAGTGACTCCGCCATTCCTAAGAGAAAAAAGGAAAGTGAGCTACAGAGAAGGCCCAGAGCAAGCCCTCCTCACCTGGCTGTTGAGAGAGGGGTCTGGCCCCCGAGTGCAGAACCACCTCTCCCAGCACCGCCCGGAATTCTGGCTGCTGGACACACGTGATGAACCAGCGCGTCACATTGCCCCAGACCCGGCGCGCAGAGGGCTCCAGGACCTGGGAGGGTGAAACGAAATGAAACACCCTTAGTCACCCTCTCGCGAGGTCTGAGGACAGCCGCCCTCGTTCTTCCCCAGGCCCCAGCGACTCACGTAACGGAAAGGCAGCAGCAAGGCTGTGACAGCCGCCAGGTCAGCCAGTGTGGGGGCCTCCCCGGCCAGGTAGGTGTGCAGCCGAAGCCACTCTTCCAAGGGGCTCAGGGCCCGACCCAGGGCCCCCAGGGCAGCCTAGCAGGACAGGGAAGGGCTATGAGACAAGGTTTGGCCCGCCTCAATCCCCGCCCCTATCCCCACCCAATCCATGTGGCCCCCTTCTGCTCCCACAAATCACCACCTGAGGCCAAAGAGTCGTCACAAAAGTATTCCCATTTGTTCAATAAATTCCTGCTGAACGCTTACTATGTGCCAGATGCAATATATTAAACATCAGAAGTTAAAGATTGCATAAGACAACCCAGTAATTGCTTCAAGAAGTATTTATTTATTAAGCACCTACTATAGGTCGGGCACTTCTCTATAAAGAATGTGGAGACAAGCACAGACCCTGACTGGTGGAGACAGTAAACGTGCAAATACAGAATGCATTACCCTATTTTTCTCCGTTAAGTGTTATGAAGAAAAATAAATCAGGCTGAGGGGGACAAGGCATTCCAGAAAGGGGACCTCTATGGTAGACAGAGTAAGCAGGAAATTGAAGGAGCAAGCCAGGGTCACATATTCATCTCATTCACTCATTCATTCATTGAAGAAATACTAAGGATCCACCATGTGCTCAAAACTCTGGAAGGAGGTGGTCTGCTTTGGACTCACAGCCTCAGTCTGGTCTAGTTCTCTCTCCTCTCCCTTCCTTCCCCTCCTCATTTGCCTTCTCCATCTCCCCGAGCACAGCTACCTCTCCCACCCCACTTGCCTCTCTTCTCTCCAGTCTTTTCCTATGTTTCTCAGTAACCACCTTCATCAGCTTCAGACTCCTCAAACTTCTACTCCCAGACTTTAAAACACCTGGCACCAGACTATACTCTGCACACCTCTTTTCATCTTCTCAAAAGTGTTCCTCAACATGGAAATTTCCATTCTCAAAGATGGGAAGACCAAGACTCAGTTTAAGAAACCTGCCCACGGTTATCATACCAGGTGGCAATCTGGGACGTGATCAGTGTTTCTCCACCTCTGACACGCTGTCTTCCAGTCTCATTACCCATTCTACTCTTTCTTCTAAATTCCCCCCTCTTCCTTCTTCCCTTCTTCCCACTCACCTGGGGGTCCTGGGCAGAGCTCCGGAGTCCCAAGGCCGGCAGCGTTGCTCCACAGGCAGCTGGTATTAGCTCCGTGTCGGCATAACTGACCCACTGTTGGACCAGGACGGCGGCCCGGCTACCGCCAGGGCCCCCCAGGCCTGCCGGCCACAGCAGCTGGGCCACAGCGGTGGCCCCCCACACCCAGAGCCCACCGGGCCCCTGCTCCAGGGCGGGCAGGCGGGGTGGGGGAAAGGGAGTCCTGCTGGTCGGAGGCGGCTGGAGACAGATTCGGGGGGGGGCTCCTCCCCAGCCCGGCCCCTCCCCAGCCTCCCCATAGCGCGCCGCTATAAGGGCACGCAGGCTGGGGAAAGCGTCGGGGTGAGGGGAGACATACAGGATGGACATGGTTACGCAAGGGGTCCGAACGAGGTGGAAGAAAACCTAAGGAGCAAGAGAGACAGGGGATGACTGAAGGGAGAGCAGAGGCGTCCTACTGGGAGAACAGAGGGGACCCCGTGGGGACTCCTGTACCGCAGGCGTCTGGGACCCCCAGGGCTGGAGGTCTGACCCGGCCTTAACAGCCAAGGGCCCGGCTCTCGGAGTGGCAGTGCCGATGGGAGACTCCCCATGATCGCGCGTGCTCGGGGACTGCGGGAGGCTCGGGGCAGCCAGCCCCTCGGCGTCCGGGAGGACGCGGGCTCGGGCCGCAGGTACGTACTGGCGGGAGGTGGTCACGCCGAGCCGGACAGCCACCTCGCGGCCGGAGGCCGGCCGAAGGTGGACCGGCCTAGCGGCCGGAGCCGAGGAGTCGGCCGGGCGGGGACGGTGGGCGGTTCTCGAGGCGACCCCAGCTCCCTGCGACCGCCGCCGGGCCGTGGGCGCCCACGTGTTCCCCCCCCTTTGTGACAACGAGCGTTTCCGGGCCCGCGGGTCCTGGCGCGGGCGGCCGTGCTCCGCCTGCGCGGGCGGGGGCTGCCCTGCCCGACACCCGCCCGGGGCCGCGCCGCCCGCCGCCGGCCGCGCTCACGAGGGACGGCGCGGGGCGCGGGCACAGGAGCGGAGGACGCTCCCGGGACCGCGCTCCCATCAGGCGCCACCGCGGGCACCCCGCGCGGGTCCTCGGGCGGGCCGGGCGGGAGGGCGGCACCCAGCGGGCAGCCCGGGAAGCCGCGGGCCGGGCGCTGCCGGCCGAGGACCCCGGGGGCGCCCAGCCTGCTCCCGGAGCGTCGGTGCCTCCCGCAGAAGCAGGCGTCCCGCTGGACGGCCCGGAAGGTCCTTTAGTACCGAGCACTCATGCGGAGAGGAAACTCCTGTCCGCTGAAGGAGCCAGTTTGGTTCGTTCCCAATTCTAACGCTCCACAATAAAAATGATGCCACTCGTATTAATCCGTTATATTCAGCAAGCGTGTAGCGATTTGGCTGGGTTGAGGAGGCAGTCCGGCAGCATCAAATGCATTTTGGTGTCTCATTAACTGTCAGGTTAACAGGACAGAGATGGACAGGCGGCAAGTACTCCTTGTGGGTACAGTACGAGCAGACCGTAGGCAAGCCATACAGGTGGGGGCATGTTCAAGAAACATGGTGTAGCCCAGGTGAGGGATTATATGGTTCATACCAGGGAGAAGAGTGGCAGACAATGCTGGGAAGTTGGGCTGGACTCTTGGCTGGGGTCATAGAGTAGCAGGGCTTGGATGAATTCAACATTCCTTTCCCACCCTCCAGGCTCCTTCCCAAAACACATGCAGAACCAGAACTCAAATGTGTATCATAAGTTTATTCCCGATGCGGGACAGATTCCTTCCACCCCCAAAATGAATCACATGCTGCCCTGGAGAGATCTAGGAGATTCTCCCACCATATCCTGGGAAGGAGTGAGAAAGGCAGGTGCTGAGGACAAGGCAGGCTTTGCAGTTCCCCAGCCTACTTATCCTCCCCTCCTCAACAGAGGAGAGCTGTTCCCCACTATTATTCTCATCCACTCTTCCCTTAAAGGGAAAAAAAAAAAAAAAGACAAAAACCCCTCAAATACGGGAGGGAGGGGTCCTGGGCTGCGACTTGAGGTGAAAGGTCACCAACAGAAGAGGGACAGGGAGGGGAGGAGGGACCATCACTGTTTCTGCTGCAGGGCCTCCTTCCTTGCTGCGTCCTGTAGCAACTGTGTGTCCACCTCATCTGCCGGCAGCTGCACATAGCGGACCACTGAGCCCCGGATGAAGCAGTTCTTCACTGATAACTAGACCAAGAAAGACAAATAAGAAAACACCCTGAAAATTGTCCACTGTCTGGGGCGCCTGGGTGGCCTAGTCAGTTGGGCACCTGACTCTTGATTTTGGCTCAGATAGTGATCTCAGGGTGCTTCACTCTCGCGCGTGCTCTCTCTCTCAAATAAAATAAAATCTTTAAAAAAAGAGTGTCAGGTATCCACCCAGGAGCGTCCTGCTTTTGTTTCCTCTTCACCATCACCAACTCACCATGTGAGGATATTTCTCAGGGTCTGTAACACTGATGTCAGTTAGTTTGATGTTGAGGTACTAAGAAAAGAAGATGAACACCGTCATTAGCGCTAGAGACCAGATGCAAGTACCCAGCCCTGAAACTCTCCCCTCTCCTTCCCCGAGACCCCATTCTAGGCTCCCTCATATCTTACCTGATCCACAGAATGGAGGGTTCCACAGATGCTGTTGGGGGAAAAGGAGGAAAGAACCAAATCAGTTTACACCAAAATCAACAGAGAGATGACTTCAGAGCATGGATAAGAACATGGCTGGGAGAAGTCAAGGTTTGAGGGAGCCAGAAAAGGGAGAACCAAATGGGGCATTCCTAAGCCCAGGAACAAGAAAGACAATGCATTTATTGCAGTGTGTTATTTTAGACCTCACATCTTCTAAAACCAAGGCACTCTTAGCAGTTAGTATTAAACAACTGTTATAAACTAGGCCTGTGTTCCACATAGTATTTGCAATCTTTACAGCTACTTCACAAGGTAGCTATTACCAAACAGGGGCTCAGAGATTGTGTAATGTGCCCAAGTGTAGAAGAAACAGGGACTTGAGTTCACATCGGTCTGATCCCCAAACCATCAGCTATTTTCAAACATTTACTGGAACCCCATATGTAAAGTAGACAAAGTAGCTTAACATCGTTCTTGATGATGCAGGCACAGGGATGTCCTCTCCCTTCCTCAGTCCCTGGGCCCTCTGAAATGTTTCAGAACACCAGGGCTCCAAGTCATGCTACCTCTCTCCCAACTTCTTTACTTTCTGTCAATGGCCTCAACAGTCTCACAACCTCAAATCCTGAGCTGTACTTCACCATCCTCCATGACCCATGTACCCATCATTTGGCAACATTTTCCTAAGATCTCTATAATTCTTTCTAGTTTGACTTCTACAAGCCAAGGTCTAATTACACCTCAATCCTGGCCACCTTTACCCTAACCACCTACATGTCATCACCAGATTCTATGTTCCTTAGAACTGTGGTTCTCAAACACTGATGTGTGCTCAAAAGTTTTACAAGTCTGAGATAAAGAAACACAGGTTAGGGGCGCCTGGGTGGCTCAGTCGTTAAGCGTCTGCCTTCAGCTCAGGTCATGATCCCAGGGTCCTGGGATTGAGCCCCACATCGGGCTCCCTGCTCTGCGGGAGGCCTGCTTCTCCCTCTCCCACTCTCCCTGCTTGTGTTCCCTCTCTCACTGTGTCTCTCTCTGTCAAATAAATAAAATCTTTAAAAAAAAAAAGAAACACAGGTTAGTATAGCATTGTGTTGAGTGTGTATGTAGTATGCTAAAGGTTGTCAGTATTTTCTTCCCTAAGAATAACTCTTTAATTGCCCTTGCGATTTTTTTGTTATTAAAAAAATTTTAATGAAATGATTATAATGTGCAGTTGCTTAAGCATCAGACTCTTGAGGGCACCTGGGTGGCTCAGTAGGTTAAGTGTCTGCCTTCCACTCAGGTCACGATCCCAGGGTCCTGGGATCAAGCCCCGCGTCAGGCTCCCTGCTCAGTGGGAAGTCTGCTTCTCCCTCTCCCTTTGCCTCCTCCCCCCGTTCATGCTCTGTCTCTCTCTCAAATAAATAAAATCTTAAAAAAAAGAATTGTAAAGAAAACAAAATATTGGGGAAAAAAAGCGTCAGACTCTTGGTTTCAGCCACTTTCAGGTCTTCAGGTCGTGATCTCAGGGCCATGAGATCGAGCTCCACATCAGGCTCTGCGCTCAGCTTTCAGGTCTTGATCTCAGGGTCATGAGATTGAGCCCTGCATCAGGCTCCACGCTCAGTCTGCTTAAGGCCCTGGGGTGCCTGGGTTGCTCAGTTGGTTAAGTGCTGGACTCTTAATTTCTTGATTTTGGCTCAGGTCATGATCTCAGGATTGAGATCGAGCCCAGCATGGGGCTCACACTGAGCATGGAATCTGCTTTTCTCCCTCCTCTTCCCTCTGCCCCTCTAAAAAAAAGAAGACTCTCTCTCTCCCTCACTCTCTAAAATAAATCTTAAGAAAAAAAAAAAAAAAAGTCCTTATCTTGCCAAAAATAAAGCTGGTGGTTCTCTGTTGGACCCCAATTTTTGTTAAATTCTAAGTCTTTAAAATCCACTGCCTGAGAGACACACTTCCTCAGTGGTGGTTTCCCCACACCCCTTGGCTGCTGGGAAGACTCTGACAACACCCTATTACCATCTGCAGCGGTGAAGTGACTTTTGAAACTGCACAGGTGGTGTCATTTCATTCTGTCTCTTAATATCTGGCACAACAACGGTCTGACAAGAAGCATGAGAGAAAGTTCTTTTCCTATACCAGTGGACTACCTTTAAATCTTGTCCCTGTTTTAGGATATGGGGCTATAACATAAGTTATTCTTGCCATGTGGAAGACCCAGAAAGGAGAGAAGAGGAAAACCAAAAACAAATCATCTCATAGAATTGCCTAGGTGGTTCTGACTTCCATTCTTGTCTCGCTATATGGCCCCAATCTATATGCCATCAATACCATGTCAATGTTTCCCACGCTGAGAAATTATCTCACAAAAAAACGTGGGAGATACTATTGGGGGCAGGGGGGTACGGGGATACACTGATTCAAAGTTTCTAAAGAAGGGGCGCCTGGCTGGCTCAGTCTATTAAAACATGCAACTCTTGACCTCAGGGTTGTGGGTTTGAGCCCCACCTTGGGTATAGAGATTACTTAAAAATAAAATATTTTTTAAAAAGTTAGGTATTAAGAAGAACACTTGTGATGAGCACTGGGTGCTGACTGTAAGTGATGAGTCACTAAATTCTACACCTGAAACTAAATTACTCTTTATGTTAACTGGAATTTAAATTGAAAATTGAGAAAATTAAATAAATAAATAGAAGTTTCTAAAGGAGAGTCAGGTAATAAGTAACAATACTTTATTTTTTCTTTTTTTAAAGATTTTATTTATTTGACAGAGAGAGACACAGTGAGAGAGGAAACACAAGCAGGGGGAGTGGGAGAGGGAGAAGCAGGCTTCCCCGCGGAGCAGGAAGCCCGATGTGGGGCTCGATCCCAGCATCCTGGGATCATGACCTGAGCCGAAGGCAGACGCTTAACGACTGAGCCACCCAGGCGCCCCATGTAATAATACTTTAAATGTATACTTCATTTAAAGGATTTTTTTAAAGGACTTTTTTTCCTAAAGAAAGATGTGTACAAAGTTGCACACATAAGGATGTCCAGGGCAGCATCGTTTGTAAAAGCAAGAAACTGGAAACAGCCTAAATGTCCAACAGCAAAGTCTTGATTAAATTAGTTCCCACCAGCTAATAAAAATGCCATACAGACATTAAGAATATTAAAGATCGGGCGCCTGGGTGGCTCAGTCGGTTAAGCGTCTGCCTTCTGCTCAGGTCATGATCCCAGGATCCTGGGATCAAGCCCCACATCGGGCTCCCCGCTCAGCGGGAAGCCTGCTTCTCCCTCTCCCTCTGCCTGCCGCTCTGCCTACTTGTGCTCTCTATCTCGCTGTCAAATAAATAAATAAAATCTTAAAAAAAAAAAATGTTAAAGATCAACTTTATTGACATGGAAAATATCCACAACATACTGCCAAATGAAAAGCAGGTTTCACAGTTGCATAAAGAATATGACCCCAGGGGTGCCTGGGTGGCTCAGTCATTAAGCATCTGCCTTCTGCTCAGGTCATGATCCCAGGGTCCTGGGATCGAGCCCCACATCGGGCTCCCTGCTCTGTGGGAAGCCGGCTTCTCGCTCTCCCACTCCCCCTGCTTGTGTTCCCTCTCACTCTGTGTCTCTGTCAAATAAATAAAATCTTTAAAAAAAAAAAAAAGAATATGACCCCGTTTTTATCTTTTTTTCAAGTTTTTATTTAAATTCCAGTTAGTTAACATACAGTGAAATGTTCGCTTCAGGCGTAGAATTTAGTGATTCATCACTAACACAGAGTACCCAGGGTTCATCACAGCAAGTGTCGGTCCTTAATACCCATCAAATCCATGCCCCCACACCCACCTCCCCTCCAGCAATCCTGTTTGTTCTCATAGTTAAGAGTTTGTTTTCTGCGGGCGCCTGGGTGGCTCAGTTGGTTAAGTGTCTGCCTTTGGCTCAGGTCCTGATCCCGGGGTCCTGGGATTGAGCCCCACATCGGGCTCCCCGGTCAGGGGGAAGCCTGCTTCTCCCTCTCCCTCTGCTGCCGCTCCCCCTGCTTGTGCTCTCTCCCTCTCTCGTTCTGTCAAATAAATAAATAAATTCTTAAAAAAAAAAAGTTTGTTTTCTGGTTTGCCTCTATCTTTTCTTTCCCCATGTTCATCTGTTTTGTTTCTTAAATTCCACATACGAGTATGGTATTTGTCTTTCTCTGACCGATCGTTTTTAATTTATAAGGGAGAGTGCGCAAATGTGCGCACACCAGACAGAACTGGACTTCAGTTCTGGCTGTGTCATCTACTAGTTGTGTAGACTTGAGCAAGTTTCTTAACCTATCTATGCTTCAGTTTCCTCATGTTTAAGATAGCAGTAACAGTATGTGTCCTATAGAGTTCTTATGAGAATTAAATGAGTTAATAAATGTATTCAGAATAGTGCTTAATTGATAGGATGTTCCCAAATGTTAGCTATTTTTCTTTCATTCAGCACACACTTATTAAGCACCTACGATATACCAGGTCTATGGTAGACATTAGGTACACAAAGGTGAGCTTAAACATGGTCCTGGCCCTGTAGGAAGGACAGGCCGTAAACAATAAACATACTTTTATGAAATCACAATTTGAGAAGCACACACTAGGAAAAAAAGAGACTATATGACAGATACTACTTGGCGAGAAGGACCAGGAAAAAAGTCTCTCCAAGGATACAGCATTTATCCATGTCCTGGACGCTAATTAGGAGCTAATGACAGAAGGGGGTAGAGGCTGTAAAAGCAGTACAGACATACGGGACTGCACTGGTCTTTGGTTTATCCTTTACATTTTCTTTAACAAAATGGAGATTGTGCCACATCGACTATTCTGCAACAGCTCTCCGTATCAATACATCTTATTCCTCTATGACAGCTGTATATTATGGAAGTGCCACAACTTAATTAACCCATTCCCTATAGATGACTATTTGCTTCCAATTTTTGGGTATTGCAAATAAAACCACAAACACCTCTGTGATACACCTTTACTTGTGAAACTGATTCATACATTTCTATAATTGGGTCAAAGGAGTAAATAATCAGAAAAAACAAAACTATGTTCATTTTGTTAAAAAAAATTTATTGATGCCTCTGCCCTCTGACGGCTCTCTAGTACTTTAAGCTTAAGGCACAGGTCATTTATTTCTTTTGTATCTCTCCCACTTTGTCCAGCCCTCAAATAATACTTGTCAAAGAGGTTCCAGAACCCCGCATTTACCCACCCCCTACGGACTTGCTCGAACAGGTGCCTACCTCAGGTCATTCTTGAGTTCCACGACCACATCCTTGCCCACCAGGGACTTGAAAAAGGAATAGAAGAGCTATTGGGCGAGAGAGGAAAAACCATCACCTGGGACGGTACACGGTAGGAAGGAGTGTCCCTCCCTCTGCTAGTATTCCCAAATACTGGTATTGGGATCTCCACCACATCTCTGGCAGTTCTCAAAACTTTACGGGAAACAACACTCTGACAGGGATGACCGGCTGGAGCCCAAATACACTTCACTGAGCATGACTTAAAGCTCCAGAAAGACGCTCTGCCCGGCACCCCTCGGGCTCTCCGGGTCGGTCTCTCAATCGACCACCTCTCCTGGGCTCTTGCCCACCCCCGCAACCCCCCACTCCCAGTGGGCAGAATTGTAGAAAGCATCCCGATGTTCTCACCCTCCCAAAGCCTGGCCTCCGTCACAGAAATACTCCCTGAGGTCTAGCTCTTCCCTCCCCTCCTGTCCCCAACTCTCTCGCGCGTTTCTTTTGTTTTTTTCCCCGCATAAGGGAAAAAAAAAATCCCATTTGCTCCCAAGTGTGTCCCCCCAGAATGCGTGGCGTAGGAACTAAGAACAGAGGGCAAACCCCAGGGCCCAACTCCGGCCCTGAGGGTCAGAGCCTAGACGACCCCCCGACCCCCCCCCCCCTCCCGCGCGCCGTCTCCAACCGTCCGGCCCACCCGCGCTCCCCCAGGGCGCCCCCCTGTGACGTCACGGTACCTACCATGGTGCTCAAGCCGCGGGCTGCCGGCCGGACCGGGAAGGCGAAGGCAGGGAACCGCAGGCCTGAGGCCGGGCGGCAACCGGGAAGCGAGCCCGCGCGTGGGACGGGACGGAATCGCGCAGGCGCAGCGAGAAAAGCCGCGGAAGCTCTGAGTAATGACAGGCGCGCGCGGCGGACTCGCGGCTCCGGGAAAGCCGGCAGGGGAGAGCCGAGGGGGCGTTTAAGCCGGGAAAGGGGCGGGTCTTCCTGCCTTCCCACTTCCTCCCGGAGTGGCGGGCTTTCACCACGCAGGCGCGAGCCCGAGCTGTTACCGAGTTTTGAAGAGGCTCCTCGCCTCTTCGGGGTTTTTACTTCATAGTGCCGCCCACGGTGCTAACACCCTACAGACACTCTTTTGAAAACTGTCGAGGAACTTGGGAAAACTCCTGACTTGTGCACTTTTCTATATCCGTTACACTTCGATAAAAAATAAAATAAAATGTTGCAGAGTCGCCGAGATTAGGAGCCAGAGCACTAATCTTGATTTTATCAAAGGTTCCCAATAAACATTTTTCTCCCAAGGACCCAATCTCAGTCCATGTTTCTTACACCCTTTTGCCTAGGGCTGTCCTGTAAAGGACTGAGTAAAACCAAAGAGAAGCTTGCTCAGGGGTAGAAATTCCTATTCTAATATTTCACTTCCAAATATGCCCCCTCAAACACTAAAGGACACAAGTGCACAGTTACACAGACTTCTATACTCATGCCCCTAAGGGTTTTATAAAGATGTGATATTATGACACAATAGGTGAAAATACTTTTTTCAAGGAATAAGACTACTCAATCCATTTCTCATCTTGCAGAAAAGTATCCATACGTCAGCAGTTTGTTGTAAAAATGTTTTCTGCATGTAAAGGATGTAATAATAGATTCTCTGAGTACACAGATGTTGGGTGTCCTAGACCCCACCTATAAATGTCATAAGGACATCAAGCAGAAGTTTGTTCCCCCCAGTTAAACCCTAAGCACCTAAACCAGTCTATCACTGAGTACAAGCAGAAACTATAGAGAGCAACTGCTCTAGCTGGAGCTAAAGGTGCCTGATGATCAAAAGTTATTTTCCTGGGGCGCCTGGGTGGCTCAGTCGTTAAGCGTCTGCCTTCAGCTCAGGTCATGGTCCCAGGGTCCTGGGATCGAGCCCCGCATCGGGCTCCCTGCTCCGCGGGAAGCCTGCTTCTCCCTCCCCCACTCCCCCTGCTTGTGTTCCCTCTCTCGCTGTGTCTCTCTCTGTCAAATAAAAAATAAAATCTTTAAAAAAAAAAAAGTTATTTTCCTGCTTGAAACAATTAGTTCATGATAATTCAAGTACTTTCCCCTTACCAGTTTAATCATTCACAATGATTTCACAATCAGACCACACTCACACTCTTCATGAAATCTTCTTTACCTTACTTTTCAAGGTACGCTCACAGTCTATAAAGATACCAGAAGAGGGGTGCCTGGCTGGCTCAGAAGAGCACATGACTCTTCATCTCGGGGTCATGAGTTTGAGCCCCACAGTGGGTGTAGAGATGACTTAAATAAATTAATTTAAAAAAATAGGGGCTCCTGGGTGGCTCAGTCATTTGGGCATCCGACTCTTGGTTTCGGCTGAGGTCATGATCTCAGGGTGGTGGGATGGAGCCCACATCAGGCTCTGAGCTCAGTGTGGAGTCCGCTAGGGTTTCTCTCTCCTCTGTTCCTCCCCTCAGCGTTCTCACATATACTCACGCGTATGTGCATGCTCTCTCTAAAATAAATCTTTAAAAATAAAAAAATAATAAACTTAAAAATAGTAAATCAATAAAGATACCAGAAGAAATTTGTTTTAGGAACAAATTTACTGAGTGACATTAAACCATCCACACAGGAAGAAAGTTGGGGAGATCGGAAATAAATGACATTCGAATTCATCAAATGGTTCAGAGGGGCCTAGTTTTCCTAAGAGTCAGAAACATGGATTGTGAAAAGATGGTATACAAGACTCTTTTGTCAGAATCCGAAGGGATGGTAACTTAGGTCCAGGACAGTCAATTCAGTAATCATAACAATGTTTGAAGATGAGGGCAACAAAATTCACCTTAGAGGCACCCTAGAACCCTCCAGCTCCAGATAAGATTAATCTACTTCTTCAATGGTGGGGCCTGTGGCAGCCCTTCCAGGAGTATACCCCGTCCCACAGGAAGGCCCGGTGCATCCTCCCTGGTAGAGTTTTGTGATGATTGGGTTACACACCTGCTCCAATTCCTTTCTCTTATGATCAAACTCCTCTTTCTCAGCCAGTTGATTGGCCTCCAGCCACGAAAGGACCTCATTACATTTATCCAGTATTTTCTTTTTATCAGACTCACTAATCTTGCCCTTCAAGCCTTCATCACTCACAGCACTCTTCATGTTAAAAGCATAAGATTCTAAAGCATTTTTTGCAGAGATTTTCTCTCTCTGGACCTCATCCTCCGCTTTATACTTCTCAGCATCCAGAACCATGCGCTCAATCTCCTCCTTGCTCAGGCGGCCCTTGTCATTGGTGATGGTGATCTTATTGGCCTTGCCTGTGCTCTTGTCCATGGCTGTTACATTGAGAATACCATTGGCATCGATGTCAAAGGTCACCTCGATC
Source organism: Phoca vitulina (assembly GCF_004348235.1). Lineage (NCBI taxonomy): Eukaryota > Metazoa > Chordata > Mammalia > Carnivora > Phocidae > Phoca > Phoca vitulina. The sequence continues at coordinate 359,961 of NW_022589819.1, forward strand.
TGGGGCACTCCCCTGGGTGCAGGAGGGATTCCAGTCAGGTCAAAGCGCCCCAGGAGGTTGTTGTCTCGGGTCATGGCCCTCTCGCCCTCATACACCTGGATCAATACCCCAGGCTGATTATCTGAATAGGTGGTGAAGATCTGCGTCTGCTTGGTGGGGATGGTGGAGTTGCGCTTGATCAGGACCGTCATGACGCCCCCAGCCGTTTCCAACCCTAGGGACAAGGGAGCCACATCCAACAAAAGCAGATCCTGTACCTTTTCAGACTTGTCCCCCATCAGGATGGCTGCCTGCACCGCTGCCCCATAGGCCACGGCCTCGTCAGGGTTGATGCTCTTGTTGAGATCACGACCATTAAAGTAGTCCTGCAGCAGCCTCTGAACCTTAGGGATACGAGTGGAGCCCCCCACTAACACAATGTCATGGATCTTAGCCTTATCCATCTTGGCATCCCGAAGAGCCTTCTCCACAGGTTCCAGAGTGCCTCTAAACAGGTCTGCACACAACTCTTCAAACCGGGCTCTAGTGATGGACGTGTAGAAGTCAATACCTTCATAAAGTGAATCAATTTCCAAGTTGGCCTGGGTGCTGGACGACAGGGTCCTCTTGGCCCTCTCACAGGCGGTGCGCAGCCGCCTCACGGCCCGCTTGTTCTGGCTGATGTCCTTCTTGTGCTTCCTCTTGAACTCCTCCACGAAGTGGCTCACCAGCCTGTTGTCAAAGTCCTCCCCTCCCAGGTGGGTGTCCCCAGCTGTGGCCTTCACCTCAAAAATTCCATCATCTATGGTCAGGATGGACACATCAAATGTGCCTCCACCTAGATCAAAGATCAAGACATGTCGCTCTCCCTGACCTGCTTTATCTAAGCCATACGCAATGGCAGCAGCTGTGGGTTCATTGATAATTCTTAGCACATTGAGACCTGCAATCACGCCTGCATCCTTGGTGGCCTGGCGTTGAGAATCATTGAAATAGGCTGGTACAGTGATCACAGCATTGGTAATGGGGTGGCCCAAAAAAGCCTCAGCAGTCTCCTTCATCTTTGTCAGTACCATAGAAGAGATTTCCTCAGGATAGAAAGCTTTTTTCTCCCCTTTGTATGACACCAATACCTTGGGCTTGCCTCCTTCATTGATTACTTGAAAAGGCCAAAGTTTCATATCTGATTGCACCACAGGATCATTAAACTTCCTGCCAATCAGACGTTTGGCATCAAAGACAGTGTTCTGCGGATTCATGGCTACCTGGTTCTTGGCAGCATCCCCAATGAGCCGCTCGGTGTCCGTGAAGGCCACGTAGCTGGGGGTGGTGCGGTTGCCCTGGTCGTTGGCAATGATCTCCACCTTGCCGTGCTGGAACACCCCCACGCAGGAGTAGGTGGTGCCCAGGTCGATGCCGATGGCCATTCCCTTAGCAGCAGCCATGGTCTTCCGAGGCCTGAGAAGAAAAAATGAGGTAAAGTTTTGGCACAGTGCTTTTTTATTTTATTACTTTCAATTGTGGTAAAATACACATAATTTGAAATTTACCATCTTAACTGTTTTTTAAGTGTCCTGTTCAGCGGTAAGTTCATTCATATTGTTGACCAACCTCCAGAAAACTTTTTAACTTGCAAACCTGAAATTCTATACCCATTAAAGCCACTCTCCATTCCCCTCCTCTCTCCGGCAACTACTATTCTACTTTCTGTCTCTATCAGTTCGACTACTATTAATAGAATTACATAGCAATTTCTTCTTTGTGACTGGCTTATTTCACATAGAAAGATATCCTCAAAGTTCATCTATGTTACAGCATGTGTCAGTTTCTTTACTTCTTAAAGCTGAATAATATTCATTATAAGTATATAACACATTTTGCTTATTTATTCATTCCCTCCTTGGACACTTGGCTGCTTCTACCTTATGGCTATTGTGAATAATGCTGCCATAAATTCGGTGTACAAGTATCTTTTTCCAGTCCCTTCTTTCACAGAGAGTGCTTTTTGGACTAAAGTATTCTTAGCCAACTGGAAGCAAATGGGAGGCAGTTAGCATATACTGTGTTCAATTTTCACAGGGCCTAACTATCTGTGATGTTTATTCTGCGATTGTACCTGTCCTCCTGCTGAACTAAGATTATTTTATATTCTGGTCTCCTCAGGAGACATTAATCTCCACACTTCGATTTAGCTACCTTCCACAGCTCCCTTACCCTCAATTAGGGATTTGTCGGGAGTAATATTGGGCCAGTCTGAAAATGGCTGCTTGGAACCCAATCAAACCCTCACAAACTTTCTCAGACGAGACTGAGCGCCAACAAGCAATCTTTCTCCAGTCTCTCGAATAACTCCTATCTAAAGACACTAACAGATCAGCTCCCCCACCTCTTTCCAGCCCCACTGACAAATCCCACCCACCTTGGCTCTTACCAAAGGATTCCCCTTCCCTGATTGGTCAATACCCCATTACCTTAGACTAAAACTATAGAACGTTACAGCACTTTCTCAAACACGGATCTATTAATTTTGCCTACTGCCATTCCATTTCAGTGAGAGCCCTCCAGGCTCACCTATTGTCCCGCCGCCTTCGATCCAGTTTGATAATGTTCTGATTGCGGAGCCCCTGAGGGTGGGGGCTCCTTCAACATCCAAAATGCGCAGCCGGTGTTCCCCCACCCCCCACCCGCCCCGCCCTACAACTTTGAGCGGACTCCGGTCCTACCATCCCGATTGCTTACTAACCCATGAGGTCAGAGGCAGCACCCCCATTGTAACGCGTCTAGGGGAGCAGCGTCAACACTGCCGCCTCCACCCTGCCTCCCTCCCTCCCAGCCCCTCCCAGCCCCTCCCACCTCCTCGCACCGACCCCACCCTCCCCGAAGCCTTGCCAGCCTCAGCAAGCCCCAGAAGAGTCTGGAGAGTTCTGGGAGGGGCGGCACCCTGGACGCCGATTGGTCCCAGAAAGCCTGGAGGCAGGACGCGAGACGAAACCCGTGGAATATTCCGGACCTGGCAGGCCCGCAGGGCTCCGCGATTGGCCGAGGACGGGAAAGGCGGGGCCGGACGAAGCGTTATAAACACAGAGCCGCCGAGCCGCTGACAAACAGCAAACCTGCCGAAAAGACAGCGGGCGCTCCTGTGGCGTCCGCCAGCGCAACTTTCGCAGACCCACCGCGTCCGGATCCCGCACGTTCTCGAGTTCGCAGCTTCAGAAAAGACCGAACTCCTCGTCGCGGATCCCGACCGCCTTTCACAAAGCCTGAACCTGAGCGCGGGGCAAGGGAGCAGGACAGCGGCATGGCGAAAACCGCGGCCATCGGCATCGACCTGGGCACCACCTACTCCTGCGTGGGGGTGTTCCAGCACGGCAAGGTGGAGATCATCGCCAACGACCAGGGCAACCGCACCACCCCCAGCTACGTGGCCTTCACGGACACCGAGCGGCTCATCGGGGATGCGGCCAAGAACCAGGTGGCGCTGAACCCGCAGAACACCGTGTTCGACGCGAAGCGGCTGATCGGCCGCAAGTTCGGCGACCCGGTGGTGCAGTCGGACATGAAGCACTGGCCTTTCCAGGTGATCAACGACGGAGATAAGCCCAAGGTGCAGGTGAGCTACAAGGGGGAGACCAAGGCGTTCTACCCCGAGGAGATCTCGTCCATGGTGCTGACCAAGATGAAGGAGATCGCCGAGGCGTACCTGGGCTACCCGGTGACCAACGCGGTGATCACCGTGCCGGCCTACTTCAACGACTCGCAGCGCCAGGCCACCAAGGACGCGGGGGTGATCGCGGGCCTGAACGTGCTGAGGATCATCAACGAGCCCACGGCCGCCGCCATCGCCTACGGCCTGGACAGGACCGGCAAGGGAGAGCGCAACGTGCTCATCTTTGACCTGGGCGGCGGCACCTTCGACGTGTCCATCCTGACGATCGACGACGGCATCTTCGAGGTGAAGGCCACGGCCGGGGACACCCACCTGGGAGGGGAGGACTTTGACAACAGGCTGGTGAACCACTTCGTGGAGGAGTTCAAGAGGAAGCACAAGAAGGACATCAGCCAGAACAAGCGGGCCGTGAGGCGGCTGCGCACCGCCTGCGAGAGGGCCAA
>NW_022589819.1:364059-368657 GCF_004348235.1 Phoca vitulina
GACAAGTGCCAGGAGGTGATTTCCTGGCTGGACGCCAACACCTTGGCGGAGAAGGATGAGTTTGAGCACAAGAGGAAGGAGCTGGAGCAGGTGTGTAACCCCATCATCACCAGACTGTACCAGGGGGCGGGTGGCTCCGGGGCCGGAGGCTTTGGGGCTCAGGCCCCCAAAGGGGGCTCTGGGTCCGGCCCCACCATTGAGGAGGTGGATTAGGGTCCTTACCTTCGTTGCTCCATGTTTCTTTTCTTTTCTTTTTTTTTTTTTTTCCATGTTTTTTTTCAAGTTGAAGTGACCTGAGAACCTTGCTATTGCACTGGGTTTTTTTCCTACCTTCAGTTTTCTACTATTTCAGTTCATTCTAAAGTTAGGTTGTAACCTGATAGTATTTGTCTTAAATTTCTTTGTGGTATACCAGTTTGTTCATTAGAATTTTTGCATTTAAAGTAATTGGTACTGTCTTTCCGCCCCCCCCCCCCGTAAAATGAGTAAACACTGCCACCCTCTGTCCAATTTTGCTATGTAAACCCCGGAAGTAATGGAATGTCGTTTTTGGTTGGTTGGTTTGGTTTTTTATAATTTGTATACTTCATGATGAAAAATAAAATGTTAAAAATTAGTCTGTTTTTATTTGAGGGGGGTACTGGACTCTTGGAATGTCTGAATTCCATAGACCGGTGAAAGGGACCGTACTTCTGAAGAGACGTGCACTGTGAGGAGCCATGACCTGGCTGTTTATGTTGGGACTTAACTGTAGTTTATAAATGACATCTGTGCTAGAAAACAAAATTCCAGGTGCCCATTTTTGTTGATGCACCTTTTTTTTTCTTTAAAGATTTTACTGATTTATCTGACAGAGGGAGACACAGCAAGAGAGGAAACACAAGCAAGGGGAGTGGGAGGGGGAGAAGCAGGCTTCCCGCGGAGCAGGGAGCCTGATGCGGGGCTCGATCCCAGGACCCTGGGATCATGACCTGAGCTGAAGGCAGACGCTTAACGACTGAGCCACCCAGGCACCCCGGGTGCACCTTTTTTTTTAGGGTAAAAGTAGGAAGGGGGGAGCTGCAAAAAATTGGGGGAGAAGTTATTGTGGGTTCAAAGGCAGCATTGAGAGAGGTTCATGGTTCCTTATTCTCTCGCTCTTAATGTGTGCAGAGCCATTAATTTGTCCCTTCTGAGCTTTGGGTCTTCTACTCTTTAAGTTATGAATGATATTGGGGGTGTGTAAAGCAGCAAAAAAGGAAATGCAGAGTCACAGTGTAGCTCTGTAAATCCCAGCTGGGTGACCAAGTGCAAATTACTTAGCCTTAGTTTTGGTTGTCTCACTTCAAAGCAATTTGTCTGAATGACCTCACTTTTAAAGTTCTATATCATTTTGAGCAGAAATGTGGCATAGACAAGCAACATCTTCAGCCATGGTCACCCTGGCTACAGTTATCCAAGCAGGGGCATGGAGGAGGGAGAGTCTGAGGTTTGGGGGGCATGACAATGAAGCAGGTTCTTTGCTTCACCCCAGTAATCTTTTTTTTTATTATTATATTATGTTAATCACCGTACATTACATCATTAGTTTTTGATGTAGTATTCCATGACTCATTATTTGCGTATAACACCCAGTGCTCCATGCAGAACATGCCCTCTTTAATACCCATCACCAGGCTAACCCATCCTCCCACCCCCCTCCACTCTAGAACCCTCAGTTTGTTTCTCAGAGTCCTTCGTCTCTCATGGTTCATCTCCCCCTCCGATTTACTCCCCTTCATTCTTCCCCGCCTGCTATCTTTTTTTTTTTTAACATATATTATTTATTTCAGAGGTACAGATCTGTGATTCAACAGTCTTGCACAATTCACAGCACCCACCATAGCACATACCCTCCCCAATGTCTATCACCCAGCCAACCCATCCCTCCCACCCCCCACCACTCCAGCAACCCTCAGTTTGTTTCCTGAGATTAAGAATTCCTCATATCAGGGGCGCCTGGGTGGCTCAGTCGTTAAGCGTCTGCCTTCGGCTCAGGTCATGATCCCAGGGTCCTGGGATTGAGCCCCACGTCGGGCTCCCTGCTCAGTGGGAAGCCTGCTTCTCCCTCTCCCACTCCCCCTGCTTGTGTTCCCTCTCTCGCTGTGTCTCTCTCTGTCAAATAAATAAATAAAAATCTTAAAAAAAAAAAAATTCCTCATATCAGTGAGGTCATATGATACATGTCTTTCTCTGATTGACTTATTTCGCTCAGCATAGCACTCTCCAGTTCTATCCACGTCGTTGCAAATGGCAAGATTTCATTCCTTTTGATGGCTGCATAATATTCCATTGTATATATATACCACATCTTCTTTATCCATTCATCTGTCGATGGACATCTTGGCTCTTTCCACAGTTTGGCTATTGTGGACATTGCTGCTATAAACATCAGGGTGCACGTACCCCTTCGGATCCCTACATTTGTATCTTTGCTTCACCCCAGTAATCTTAAGTAATTCTCATCTCCCCTCCTTCTAATTAGGTATTTTAAGTTTTTTTTTTTTTTTCATAGATTAACATGTGGAAGTGGTCACTTCAACTACATCCAGGGCAGAATCAGCAACAAATACTGTTTTTTTCCACACTGCCTGAACACTGTTGACATTGGGTTCCTGTCTGGTTCTGAGTGACGGTTTTACCCCAGTTCTTTTTTTTTTTTTTTTTAAAGATTTTATTTATTTATTTGACAGAGAGAGATAGCGAGAGCAGGAACACAAGCAGGGGGAATGGGAGAGGGAGAAGCAGGCCTCCCGCCGAGCAGGGAGCCCGATGTGGAACTCGATCCCAGGACCCTGGGATCATGACCTGAGCCGAAGGCAGATGCTTAACGACTGAGCCACCCAGGCGCCCGGTTTTACCCCAGTTCTAATGGGGTAACCTCAGTAACCTCCTTTACCTTTTAGGCACAGTCTCAAAACCATAGGAACTTAAAGTAACATCAAATTTAATTATGAAGGAAGAGCTGAAAGGAGTAGAGCATAGAGCTGGGAAGATCAAGGAAATGGGCTTTCCTCCATACAAGCCCTTCTGGGGGGGTTCTTCCTGCCCTAGCAGTTAGATTAAAGGTCCTTAACATTTTCCTTAGCCTGAGAGAATCCCAACCTCCTGCCTCCCCAGAACTGAGGCTGGAAAGAACTACTCCAAAATAAAAACTAAGTTCAAGTTCTGTGTTTCAATAAATCTTCACCCTCTAGGAAAAATCCAGTATTTTAGGAATGACAAAGTAGAGGAAGCCCTCCTTGAAAGCTTGTAAAGGAAAAGGAATATAGTAAGATCTTTTGGTTCCTGGACCAATTCAAGGCCTGTTTTACTCACAAAATAAGTGAACTATATAATACTACAGCCTCCTACCATAGGCTATAGTAAGTGCACTTTAAAAAAAAAAAAGGTATTTTTTATTTGTTTATTTGACAGAGAGAGAGCACAAGTAGGCAGAGTGGCAGGCAGAGGGAAAGGGAGAAGCAGGCTCTCTGCTGAGCAGGGAGCCCGATGCGGGGCTCGATCCCAGGACCCTGGGATCATGACCTGAGCCAAATGCAGCTGCTTAACCAACTGAGCCACCCAGGCACCCCAGTAAGTGCACTTTAACTGCTGCAGCAACCGAATTGCTGGCTTTCTTACCTTCCCCCTCCCCCACCCTGCCAGGTAGTAGAGGGAATAAATAGCTGCACACTATTGGAGACATGTTTCTCCAACCTGGTGGTGTATTAAAATCATTGGGGGAGGCTAAAAAAGTACCCACTGCCAGGCCTCCACTAGGAGTCAGAATCTTTGGGAGTGGGCTAAGGCACTGTAGAGAATTCAAGCTGCCTGAGTGTTTCCAATGTGCAGGCAGCATTGAGAAAACTGATTGCATCAGAAGCTGCTCCTGATTACGTTTTTAGAGGACAGGGGGCATGGGAGAGGGAGAAAGCTGTCAGTGCCTGGAGGAGCAGCAGTTAGTGGGAAGGGGCTTTCTGCTGTGAATGGGAACCTGAAGGCTTGAAAGACCTAGGAGTGTTGATTAATGCAGCAGCAGTGATAGAGGTTAGCGAAATCTCCCCGGACAGCTTAGTGGGTCAAAAAAGAGAATCCCTGAGGCTGGGAAGTGGTTCTTTAGGGAGCAACATCAGAATATGAGAATTCAGGGGCACCTGAAGAGTATGCAACTCTTGATCTCAGGGTCCTGAGTTTGAGCCCCATGTTGGGTGTAGAGAGTTAAAAACAAACAAAAAGCACCACCAAATGTTTGGGGGGGTACCCTCTAAATGTTAAAAAAAAAATTTAAAAAAGAATATGAGAATTCATAGGCTCCCTGCATATACACACATCTTGGAACTTAAAGCAAAGTTACTTTGCAACATCAACTATGGATGGGATTCAGCCCCTGGGAGCTGAGAAATGTATCAAATGAACAAGTGAATACTATAGGACTCTTGGAAGAGATTTTTTGTTTTTATTCTTTATTTTTATTTATTTTTGTTCTTAAACTCTACATACAACTTGGGGCTCAGACTCAGTACCCCAAGATCAAGAGTTGCATGCTGTACCAACTGAGCCAGCCAGGCACACCTTGGGAGAGATTTTTTTTTTTTTTT